>NW_007726270.1:661076-661590 GCF_000696425.1 Galeopterus variegatus | reverse complement strand
TAAGGTATCCCTTTACACCCACAAGGATGGCTCCAATAAAAAAGACGGACAGTAAGTGTGACCAGGATGTGGAGAGATCAGAGTCCTCATACATTTCTGGTGGAATGTAAAGTGATGTACCCACTCTGGAAACTAGTTTGGCAGTTCCTCAAAAAGTTAATGTTAACATTTGACCCAGCAATTCCACTGCTAGACATGTACCCAAGAGAACGGATATGTTCACACAAAAACTTGGTGTGCACAAAAATGTTCCCAACAGCATGATTCACAAGAGTCAAAAAGTGGAAGCAACCCAATGTCCATCAGCAGAGAATGGATACACAAGATATGGGACACTCGTACAATGGAATATTGGTCGCCATACAAGGAATGAATAACATGTACGCTACACCACCGATGAGCCATGCAAACACCGTGCTCAGTGAAAGAGCCAGACACAAAAGGCCACATACTATATGATTCCATTTATAGGAAATAGAGCAAATCCACAGAGTCGTTTAGGGGTTGCCGGGGG
>NW_007726270.1:658338-660372 GCF_000696425.1 Galeopterus variegatus | reverse complement strand
GGGGGCTGGAGAGAGGGGGCATGGGAAGTGACCGCTAATGGATGTGGAGTGTCTTCTCGGGATGATGAAAATGTTCTGGAATTAGCAGTGATGGCTGCGCACCTTTGTGAATATACTAAAAACCACTATCTTGTACATTTTAAAGTGGTGAATTTTATGATATGTGAATTATATTTCAATTAAAAAGTATTATATACATACATACTATGAATCATTATTTACAAGTCATTTTAAGCCCAGGTAGTAAATACAGGGACTTTATAACCTAAAACTACTGAATTTCCCACTGATAGCCACAAAAAAAACATTAAGATGAGCTCAACAGATAATGAGCGGAGTGCTTTCTCCTTGAGTTAACAACAAAAGGCAATGTTCATGTGGAAATTTCGGATACTTCTGGTGATTTGGGGGGAAAAGCACATCAGCTTAATGTAATCTACAAACTTTAGGTTTACTTACTCTATTAACTCAGACAGGTATTACCAAGCCTGAATTGTTATCATTATCATTACTATTATTATTGTTTATTATAAACCTAAAGTCTTGGTCGAGTAATTCTTGACACAAAGTACAGCAGCCACTGCCCCCATAAGTCCTACTGTTCGCCTAACCAGCCAGCGTGTTTTGTCTACACACTCTGTCCTCTGCGCCTCTCTTTGTACCAAAAATCACTTCCTATTGTCCAAGAAAAAGTATGGAATTCTCAGGAGGCCTAAAACTGTCTGCCTGATGGACAGACAGTCAGACTTTAATACCCCGAAGCTACTACACACTAGCTCTTGGTTCAAATTGTGCTCTGAAACCTCCACACCGGAGCCTCCTCTGGCCCAGGGCCCAGGGCCCAGTGCAGGTGGTGAGGACAGGTAGGCCACGGGGCCTCTTCAGACGAGAGGGAACAGAGTCCTCGCAGGTGAACAAGAGCTGATTGTCTCTGAAGTGCTGGGACCTGACTGACCTTCTCTGCAGTTTCACCCAGAACAGACCCCAGGAGTAAAGCCTATGCTCCGGTCATCTGAGCTCCAAGATGGCAGTGGGAAGGCCTGAGGGCCGGAAGCCCTTGAAGAGGGGGCGCCTCAGAAATCATCAGGTCCAGCTTTCAGACCAAGTCAGGAGGCCTGTCCAAGAACCGCCCTTGGTGGAGGGTCCTGCAGACCCTGGGACAGCCCCCTGTGCAACAGGCCGCTCTAACTGACTTGCTTTCTCTCTTGGGCTGGGCTGAATTTTGCCTCTCCATGACTTGCCACAAGGGTCCAGGCTCAAAGAACGAGCCTACCCCTAGTTCACATGAAAGTCCTTCAGGTAAACCAACACATCAACCAGGTGTGGGCCATTGGTTCAGTGACACTGAGAAGAGATGAAACCATGGAGCAGGACTAAAAATCTCCAAATTCTAACCTTGATTGCCACATGTGTCACCTGGGGCCAGACACATTCTCTGTTGCCCACAGACAAAATGCTGAATATTGCTTCCTCGGCAGCGTTGTGCTGAGACATCTGTAAGAGATACTCCACAAAGCACAAAGCAGCTCTGTCTTGTGTAGTTTGAGAGAATCCCCGGTTGCACGCACCCAGGTTTCTGAGTCTCATGGTGACAAAGGCAAGTGGCACTCACTCTCTCTGCATTTCTTCTCCACCCTTACAGATGCTAAGGTTGGGATCCTCACCCTGTTTAGCCCCCGACATGTTTCCCGAGGCAAGAGCTGCTCAAGCTCCAGCAGCAGTTGCACCTTGCACAAGAATCATTGGTAAAGGTCATCAGTAAGAGGACGCAAGAGGCCGTACTGATCAGAGCATGGGGCTGCCTTCACGAGTTCTAGTACCACCCCAGACACACTTGACAGGGACCGCAGGCCAGTCCCTTCTCCTCATGGGGCCGCAGTGTACTCATCTGCAGAAGGAAAGGGCTGGAACCCATGATCTCCAAGGTCCTTTCTGTCCTAATCTCTTCCACCCAGCTCTGCCTGCTCTTTGCAAGCTCCCCAACCAGACTGTGGAAGTGCTGGATATGTTAAAGGATAAATCATCTTGATTGCA
>NW_007726270.1:657201-658210 GCF_000696425.1 Galeopterus variegatus | reverse complement strand
AGCAGTTGCACCTTGCACAAGAATCATTGGTAAAGGTCATCAGTAAGAGGACGCAAGAGGCTGTACTGACCAGAGCATGGGGCTGCCTTCACAAGTTCTAGTACCACCCCAGACACCCTTGACAGGGACCGCAGGCCAGTCCCTTCTCCTCATGGGGCCTCAGTGTACTCATCTGCAGAAGGAAAGGGCTGGAACCCATGATCTCCAAGGTCCTTTCTGTCCTAATCTCTTCCACCCAGCTCTGCCTGCTGTTTGCTAGCTCCCCAACCAGACTGTGGAAGTGCTGGATATGTTAAAGGATAAATCATCTTGATTGCAGTGGAAAATGGGTCTGGCTGAGCCAAAGCCCATTACAAGTCAATGAGGAAATGCCCGGCCAAAGGAACAGTGATATGAGCAGCTTTGTTGATTTAGCAAGGCAGTCTTTTCCTTTATTTCTTATAAAGAAAAAAAAAATGCCATCATAAATTAAACTCGTCTGACTCTGCTGGCCAAGAACCACCTGCTCCACGTGGAAACTGCTGGTTGACTCTATGAAGTCATATGGTTCTGGAAGGTTACTGGGTTCACAGCAGCCTACAGAGAAGGCCCCACTTCTTGCGGGTGTGGTCACACAACCATACATCATGGCTGAGGGTCGGGGGGCTTAGGGCCTGGGGAGTCGCAGTGGGGAGGCATCGGGGAGGCCGACAGTCCAGACAGCAAAGGCAGAAGGACTGGCTTCCAGTCCTGACTCTGGACTCGCCAGCTGTGTGAGTCCAAGTGCTCCGTGCACAGGAGGGGTTCGCTGCCTGGAGTGCTGGGGTCGCCAGGAGGCAAGCTCTGCCTCTCCAAGTGCCCTGTTTCAAAAGAAGCCCAAAGAAACCTAAAGCCAGTATGGGATTGACTGACGTTGCTCACATGCCTCCAAAAGTCTCTTCACTGGCCCCAGCCCAGCGTCCCGGTCTGAGGGTGGACGGTGGCAGGGTGATCAAATACCTGTGGGGTGGGAAGTTTCAGGAAAGTCCAC
>NW_007726270.1:654394-656674 GCF_000696425.1 Galeopterus variegatus | reverse complement strand
AGGGTGGACGGTGGCAGGGTGATCAAATACCTGTGGGGTGGGAAGTTTCAGGAAAGTCCACGGGAGGGAGAGTTGGACTGGCCCTCAGAGCCAGCAGCGCTGGGGCCCAGGGCAGAGCAAGCAGAGGAGGCAGGAAACTGAGGCATGTTCCCGAGGGGTCTGGAGCACAGGAGAAAGGTGGGTGGAAGGCAGACGCAGGGCTCACCCAGATGAAGCGGGTGAGCCGTCTAAGCACAGAGCTGGCGGATGGACAGGAGCGATGATCCATCCCCACCAGCCCCTAGACACGCCAGTGGGGTGAGCCGCCTGCATCCACCCTGGTAAGAAAAAGAAGGCAGCTATGGATGTCTGCAGGAGCGAGGGCACCACGGAGTCTGCACCGCGAGAGCCAGCTCTAGACCTCGTTTACCAAAAGGACACTTGTCCTCGTAGCCATCTCTCAGCTCCTGCCTGGTCTTCTCCATCTCCCCACAGGCCTCCCAAAGCCCCATCCTGCCTCCCACCTTCAGAGCTCCTGGGAATGATCATTCAGACATGGTGGCATTTCATAGCTTTGGCTCATCTTTTTTTAAATATACACTACAATGCATCAGCTTCACAAAAACTCTGTGAGGTTGGTATTATTATCCCCATTTTCCAGATAAAGAAACTGAGGTCGGGGCAGGTTAAGTAACCTGAATGAGATCACCATCGAGTAAGTGGCAGTCAGTGCCCAGCCTGCCCAGCGGCCCTGGAGGCAGGGGAGCTCCCAGGCCCGGGGGCTTCCCACGCCGCTCCCTCCTGCTCCTGCTGCTGCTCCTGCTCCTCATCCCCAGGGAGGGGACTGCGGGAAACTGACTCAATCACCCCAGTGAAGAAAATGCCCAGAAAAGAAATGAGGACCTTTCCTTTCCTTTTAGATTTGTTCTTGATTTCCCTTAGGGGGAGCTATTATTTTTAGAGCCTAAGGAGGCCAGGGCTGGGTTTCAGTTTGGGCATGGCCGTCCCCTGGCTCCACCCACAAGGCCTCCCTCTCACCACCGTCCGTGACTCCCTGACTGTAGACGATCAGCCCAGAGCACCCGGGCAGCTCCCTGCATTAGCTGCCACTTATCCAGCCCCCCTCCGTTGGCCCATTCAACCAGCACTCGTACTGGTGGAACAGAAATGGATGACATGTGGCCTCTGAGGCTGGAGCTCATGGACTAATAGGAACGATGTTGTGGCGCATCTACAATGAGCCATTCATTTTACAGGTATCATTTCACTGAATCCCTGTATCATTTTTTTGAGGTCACTGTTATAATCTTCATTTTACATCAAGAGATTGTAGAGAAGCATTTGAGAGTTTGAATAATTTGTATTAGTGACCTCATTTATGACCTCATTTAACCTCAGTTACCCCAAAACCCCGTCTCCAAATACCATCACATTTGGGTTTAGATAAATTTGGGGGGGACACAATTCAATCCATCACAGCCACTCAGTCAGTTTCAGAACAGGATTAAAATCAGCTCCATCTGAATCCAAAGCTGGAGTTCTCTCTGCTCCACCACACTTGCCACTAGCCGCCTTCTCCTCCCTTACCGCCTACAAGTTATAGGCCCCTCCAAAACAACTTTGAGGGACATTCTTGGCCCCCAGCCCTGTGCTGGGCATCACCAGCGCTAAGGGCAGTGCCAACACTTCAAGATAAGTGGGTGCCCCCTTCCCACTTGTTGATGAGGTAACTACCCACTAATTTTGCCACATTTGCCTGCAATCATCACCATGCAAGCAGGAGCCCAAACCAGATTTTGCAAGGTCACATGCACTTTGGAGTTTCTGTTTACCTGCCCTTTGTCCTGGGAAGGTATTCACCTCTGTGGGGAAGATCAAGGTGCAAATCCCCTGATTGCCTCTAAAAAACCACACACAGAACTCACTGCTGATAGACAACTTTGGTATGCAGCCGGAGAGAGAGAAAAGTCTCCTGAAAAAGGAAATACCTCTCCTCCCCCATTAAGGCCAATCCTGCAGCCATAAAGATCTTAGGTGCTTTAGCTAGGATTAAGAGAATTCCAGGGCTGGCCCGTGGCTCATCTGGGAGCATGTGGTGCTGATAACACCAAGGCCACGGGTTTGGATCCCTATATAGGGATGGCCGGTTAGCTCACTTGGGAGAGCGTGATGCTGACAACACCACATCAAGGGTTAGGATCCCCTTACCAGTCATCTTTAAAAAAGAGAGAGAGAGAGAGAGAGAGAGAATTCCAGGTAGACCTCGTCGGTCTGGCCCTTGGTCAACTCCACATAAACCAA
>NW_007726270.1:652433-653312 GCF_000696425.1 Galeopterus variegatus | reverse complement strand
AGAGAGAGAATTCCAGGTAGACCTCGTCGGTCTGGCCCTTGGTCAACTCCACATAAACCAAAGCTCTGTGCCTGGTGGAATCCCACCTGTGGAGGTTCTCAGTCAATTTACTGTTTCCCACAATAGAAGAAGATACCAGTCCTTTGCAAACATTTAAAATATGCCAAAGAGAGCATCAGATAATTTGGCCTCATTGGGCCACAATCAATCTGTTTTTAATTCATGTTTCTTTTAAGCAGATTATACATAAAAGGTTTTACTAATGTGGTGAAGAGAAGACAACAATAAAGCCAAGTAAACACTCTAGCTTGAAATACTTGCACAGTGCCCCCATGTGAATTACAAACCAGCATGCTCCGATAAACTGAAACCCACTGGGGTTCCACGATGGGAGTAGAAGGCCTCCAGCGTTCACCACGGGCACCTGCAGGGCTGGGTGCGGGGTTTCCGCAGCAACATCGTGAGATGTAAGACTGTAAAACCAGCCTGTCCCCAGACTGCGGAAGAGCAGAGCAGCAGTCTGTGTTTGTCCTGGGGTCTTCCCCTATCCTCTTATAACCTGAGCAACCTTGGACAGGTAACCCCCATGAGCCTCCATTTCCCCAGCAGATTTCTCATGTTGGTTACTGAGCTCACAGTGCGAGGGAGAGGTTTAAAGGAACAAAACACGTAACACTGTTGTGAGACCCGTACAAGTCTAAGTTCATGTAGATTATAAAGACAACCCAGCTGAGCCCACGAACACTGAACACAGTATCTCCCAATGTCCAGACACATCCGACCCAGCCCAAATCAATGGACCCTCAAGCAAATAAGTAATCCAGTAGTTGCTGTGTATTAAGTGCCTGGCTCTATGCACACGAGACTCATGTGTCCCCC
>NW_007726270.1:649892-650978 GCF_000696425.1 Galeopterus variegatus | reverse complement strand
TTGGTTTATTTTGGCTATGATCTTTAATAGTGCGTGTGTATAGAATCACCCTGGAAAGAAAGTCTTTGTTCCAATTGAAATGCACCAGGCCCCTTCCTTCCTCAGGACTAAACACACTGGAAAAGACCAAATAGCATTTCACTAAGGATTCAAACTGAGAAGTGTTTCACCTGCCAACAGGGCTCATAAAATTAGTTGTCAAATATTGAGAAACTTCAGAGCAGACCACGGATTAGTGGCCTTGAACACCAAGAGCCCTTGTGTTACTTGTGTCACAAAAGCAATTTATCTTTCTAAAGTGATGCTTTTATAGGTTATCGTGGAGTTTTTAAGCTGTAAAGGCCTAGGGTGATCTTGTCTGAGTCCCCCGTGCTGGTGATAAGGAAACTGAAACCCCACGAAGGGGGGCTCGTCCAAGGCCACCAAAGTATTGGATGCAGAGCTGGGAGCAGTCAGAGCTTCAGTCAGTACTGTTTGGGGATGAATTGTGTCCCCCAAAATTCATATGTTGAAGACCAGTACCTCAGAATTTTACTGTGTTTGGATATAGAGGCTTTACAAAGGTGATAAGTTAACACGAGGTCACTAGGGCGAGCCCTAATCCAATATGAAGAGATCAAGGACACACAGAGGGACAAACACGTGAAGACACAGGGAGAAGACGGCCATCTCTGAAACAAGGAGAGAGGCCTCAGAAGAAACCAACCCCACCGACACCCTGATCTCAGACTTCTGGCCTCCAGAACTGTGAGAAAATAAAGCTCTGTTGTTGAAGCCCCTCAGTCTATGGCACTTTATTAGGGCAGCCCTAGGACACTAACCCAGTACCCCTCTCTGCTTCCCTTTGACATGGCAGCCTTTTAGGGTATGGGAATTTTAAAGTACATCATTTGGGCACAAATTTGAAGGTATGTTGGACAAAGCTCTACCAATTAGTAAGTATATGTTTGGGGAAATGCCTTCGACGTTGTTAGGATTGTGCAGACAGTGATACGAAGTCATGGAAATGGTTTTCCTGTGTGACCGGTGCGCTATCTCTGCAATCAGTTCCCAAGGAAGCCATTCAAAATATTTCAGGCAGTGCTG
>NW_007726270.1:646526-648601 GCF_000696425.1 Galeopterus variegatus | reverse complement strand
ATGATACCTCTCCCACAGGGTGGTGGCCAAGATCCAATGAGTTAAAATACGTAAAGCTCTCGGCACGGTGACTGGCACACAGTAAGCCTGTTAACCTCCTGTCTAGTGGATGAAGTCAGGTTCCCTGAGAAGCAATTACAATCAAATGCAGAGTGTTCTAATAAAGCATGTGAGAAGGGCTTTGGGAACTCAGCGGAGGAAGCCTCTGACTCGCCTGCAGCAGGGTGTGCAAGGACGGGTCCTAGATGGTGCCTCGCGAGCTGACTCTGGCATGAGATCCAAGTCTGCTCTGAATCGAGAACACACGTAGACAAAGGCAGAGGGCTTGCAAAAATATTGTATGTTTGGGGAACTGCAAAGAGTTTCTTGCAGCTGGAAAGTTGTGCTGGGGAGGGTGGTGAGAAATGAGACTGGAGAGGTGACTTTATCCCAAGAGCAAGGGGACCGCACCACTGATGGGTTTCAGCAGAAGGTGTGCGGTTGGATCAGCAGTTTGCAACAATTGCTCCTGCTGCTGCAGAGCCAGGTTAGAGGACAGAGAGTGCAGGCAGGAGACTCGGGAGTCCAGGTAGGAGCCGATAAGGGCTCTTCTCCCTGAACACAAGGCCACGGCCCCGTCCCACTTCCCTGGCAGTTAGCTGAGGCCGTGGGACTGAGTTCTGGCCAATGGAATGGGGCACAAGTGATGGAGACAGGCCCGGCCCTCAGCAGACTTTGTGTAAAGCCACTGAGACTGCAGGGATGTCGTTACCCCTGCACAGCCCAACCCCACCGGCTGCACCAGGGGGACTCAGAGTACTTGATGACTGGGCAGGGATGCGTCCAGGACTCCCATGGGCGGCCAGGGGAAGGGTGGCCCCTTTGACTGCCGTGGGAGATGCTGCATGAAGTCACTGCTTTGATCTTAGACGGGTGTGTTTGAGGTGCTTGTGGCCATAAGTAGATGACCCAAGGGAATATGTGGGTGAAATAAGGCGGGGGGAAGGCTAGAGCTGTGGCTGTGGGTGGTAGTATCAGCTTCTGGGGTGTCGTGGATGTCGTGGGGAAGGAAAGAGAGCATCCAGGCCTGCTGTGGGGGTAGGGGGCGTGGGGGCAAAGACCACTGACGCTTAAGGAAAGACAGGAGGACAAGGAGCCGTGAAGGGGCAGGAAAGACTGCCACACGGGAAGAGAAGAATGAGGAGAGCCGAGAGATCCCAAGAGGACAGAGGCTTCGAGAAGTCATCAACAGGGCGAGTCCCATGAAGACGAAAGCACCCACCAGGCACAGGGAGGGTCAGCCTGAAGCTTCCGCATAGACCCACAGTTCTCGGGGGAGCGGGCCCCTCCGTGGGGCAGAGGGGGACCTGCAGGCAGCCTGGCCAAGAAGGGAAGGAGGGAGGCTGGTACCAAACAGGGCGGGGTGGGAGAAGAGCCCAGCACAGGAGAGGTGACAGAAGAGAGAGCAGAGAGCGGTGACACTTGGTGGAAAGCCATCAAGTGGGGTGTTGTAAAGAGCCTGATGGGACGTGGTGAAGGGAACCCCCAATGCCAAGGCCTTTCCAGGCAACATCCCCCAGAAGCTTTCAGTTCCCTAAATGGCTGTGGCTGTCTCTCCAGCAGCCCAGCCTGCGCGTCCCGGGGACAGGGGCTCATGCCCTCAGCAGGCAGACGCTTGCGCCGGGCTGGGTGTCTAGGAAGACAGCAAGGTGTTTATGACAGTCCGATTCTGGAGGAGCTAAAGGTCCAGGAAGGGAGATAAGGCAAGTTCAGAAAAAAGTCCTTTGCGGCAGACGGTGATAAGCACCCGGGAGAGCAGCAGACACGGTGCCGGGGAGCTCAACAGGGAGCGTCCTTCCAGCTGGAAGAGGTCAAGAAAGAAACATCGGAGACAGGTCCGTGGGTCCAGGCCTAGCATTTGCATGCCCCTGTCTCTTCCAGGTTCTGGAATAAATTCACGTCACCTGAGCTCCCTTCTCGGTTTCCCTAGCTGCCACTCCTGCCACCACAGTGGTAAGTGTCCTGTTACCGAGCGCCCTCTGTTCCTGGGACCATCAACAGCATCATGAACCTGACGTGGTAACGAGAGCCAAGTC
>NW_007726270.1:635065-646249 GCF_000696425.1 Galeopterus variegatus | reverse complement strand
GCCTGATGGGACGTGGTGAAGGGAACCCCCAATGCCAAGGCCTTTCCAGGCAACATCCCCCGGAAGCTTTCAGTTCCCTAAATGGCTGTGGCTGTCTCTCCAGCAGCCCAGCCTGTGCGTCCCGGGGACAGGGGCTCATGCCCTCAGCAGGCAGATGCTTGCGCCGGGCTGGGCGTCGAGGAAGACAGCAAGGTGTTTATGACAGTCCGATTCTGGAGGAGCTAAAGGTCCAGGAAGGGAGATAAGGCAAGTTCAGAAAAAAGTCCTTTGCGGCAGACGGTGATAAGCACCCGGGAGAGCAGCAGACACGGTGCCGGGGAGCTCAACAGGGAGCGTCCTTCCAGCTGGAAGAGGTCGAGAAAGAAACATCGGAGACAGGTCCGTGGGCCCAGGCCTAGCATTTGCATGCCCCTGTCTCTTCCAGGTTCTGGTATAAATTCACGTCACCTGGGCTCCCTTCTCGGTTTCCCTAGCTGCCACTCCTGCCACCACAGTGGTAAGTGTCGTGTTACCGAGCGCCCTCTGTTCCTGGGACCATCAACAGCATCATGAACCTGACGTGGTAACGAGAGCCAAGTCTTGGGTGTCTGTAGACACCTCCTGGGATTGGGGGACAGAAGATGCTCAGGCAGGAAACCAGAAAGAAGCAGGTGTTGCCACTTCATCGCAGCTGGCAGGACCGGCAAGACCACCGCGCCTGCTCCGACAGACACGGGCCGCGCCCCTCCCCAGCCCCCTCCTGCTGGAGGATGAAAGATCCACGAGGCAAACTTCTCTTCTCAGATCTTCTGAATAATCGTTGAATTCAGGCCATCAAAGGGTGTCAGACTTTAAAAGGGGGAGAACTGAAAACCCAGATTTATTTATATAACGCATACATTTTTAATATAAAACTGAAACGGGTACAGAAGTCGATAACCGTCTCTAAAGCGTTTTTGCATTTTTAACTTGATCTCTTCTCACGCTACACTTTGGAGTCACAGGTGAGAAAACCAAGACACATAATGTCTGGATCTGTGTAAGGTCACTGAGCACGGTAGACAGGCAGGCTTGTTCCAGAAACAGCTCCGGGAGACGTTGCTCATCTCTCTGGAGGAGCGCTAGCGGGCTCTGGGGAAGGGATGCAGAGAGAGGAAAACTCTTCTGAGAGACTGTCATTGCTCCGTGTGTGCATTAGCTTCCAGGGAACAACGGTCACCTCCACGGTCAAATGCTTGAGCCACACACTGGAAAAAGGCCTGAGGGCAGGAGCGGAGGCCAAGGGCAAGGCCCCAGCACACCTGGAGACTTGCTCGCCTGGCTGGTGAGGACAGGTGGGTTCCTTCTGATATTCGTGCCTGGTGGAGTATCAGAAAAGGTGCAAGCTGAGAGCAAGGGGCTTAGACACAGTAGCTTGCTAGAGCTGGAACGCCACAGTCTCCAGGAGGGGCTGGAGTGTCATCCCAAGAAATCAAACCCCCAAACAAGTCCCACTTTCTGCAGACAGAAACTTTGCAATCAGTCAAGTCCTGCTTCACTCTCTCTGGGTACCGGAGTCTCCCCACACCCCCCAACACTGGACCGACCCCTAAACTTAAATCCCAAGAAATCAAACCCCCAAACAAGTCCCACTTTCTGCAGACAGAAACTTTGCAATCAGTCAAGTCCTGCTTCACTCTCTCTCTGGGTACCGGAGTCTCCCCACACCCCCCAACACTGGACCGACCCCTAAACTTAAAAATCCTGCTGGTGGCTTTCATCCCTAAACATACTATGAACCCCTCTGGGGCCAGCTTTCAAGTCCCCACCCCCTCTGTCTCCAGGAACAGTTCGCCTCAGGATCATTGTTTGGAAGCAGAAACCTGTGGCTTCATTTCTTTTTTAGAGCTAACCGGCAAGCAAGAGGTATTTTGCGAGGCATGCTGGAGGTAGAACGTCTCCTCGGCCAACCACTTCGCAGACATCTGGCCTGCTATCCCACCAGTTAGGAAGTGATTATTGGAGCTGCACAAACAGATTTTTTTGTCAGAGTGGAGGTGCGATATTCTCAGGTTCTGTGAGAACACACACACATTTTTTTACCAATCCAATCTGTTTCCCAGCAGCCAGGTGGCCGCAGGGCCTGGGAGGCAACCTGAGTAGTTGGGAGTCACCAAGGTGTGCCTGCTGCCACCGTCTTTGGAGGCCGTGAGCCCAGTTGGCAGGAGGGTGAACCCAGCCGACTGGGCTGGTTTGCCAAAGACCACACATGTATCCTGTGACCACGGACAGCGTGTCCCCCACCTGCCTTGGCCTTCACCTGGGATCGCAGGCACCGCCACAAACGCTGCCTCCTTGCACGTACAGCCACATACCAGGGCTCATCTGCAGCACAGAGCCAGGACTTTTTTTTAAGTCATTACTGCTAGTTTAATTCTAAGATCTCTTTGAAATAAAAGTTAAGACCTGTGAGAAATGCTAGGGTAAAGGTGGCAGATGGGACACATTCCTTTACTTTGATTACCTCCAAATTTATCAAAAACAAAAAGGTTCTGGATTAAAGTGTAGATCTGTACTATCCAATATGGTAGCCACTAGCCACATGGGCTAAATTTACATTTTTATTAAATAAATTCTAAACTTCAGTTTCTAGGTCGCCCCGGCCACATCACAAGCACTTGGTAGCCACATGTGGATAGAGGCTTCCAATATTGAACAACACAGATGAAGACCATTTCCATCTTCACAGAACATTCCAGTGGACAGCCCTGGTACAGACTCACAAGGAGCAAAAGCCGGGGAGAGACCAGCAGTTAAATGCTGGAAGCTGGAAAGGGAAGGGTGAGTGGGGATTGGCTGAGCATGCAGGGTAAAGCTGAGCCCTAACCCAGAACTGGGGGAAGCCGAGAACCCAGCTCTCTCTCAACGTTTGCAAGCCTGCGCAGGAGACCAAAGGAAGCCCGCATGCCCCAACTCTTTAAAAAAAAATTCTAAATCAACATAATAAACTTTATTTAAAGTTTAAAAAAAAACACCTTCTATCCTCTACCTTGAAAAAATACACCTTCTTGATGATGTGAAAGGCCAATGTATTTATTTCCTAGGGCTGCTGTAACAAAGTACCATGCACTAGGTGGCTTAAAACAGAAATTTATGCTCTCATAGTTCTGATGGCAAAACATCCAAGATCAAGGTGTCAGCGGGGTCGGTCCCTGCTGATGCCTGTGACAGAGCATCTGCTCCATGACTGTCTCTCGGCGTCTGCTGATGAGCAGCGATCCCTGGCATTTCTTGGCTTGCAGATGCATGTCTGCCTCCGTCTTCACTGGTGTTCTCCTGTGTCTGCCGTCATGCAGTCATCTTCTTATAAGGACACCAGTCATATTGCATTAGAGGCCCACCCTACTCCAGAATGACTTTATTTTAACTAGTTACATCTACAATGACCCTATTTCCAAATAAGGTCACATTCCGAGGTACTAGGGGTTAGGACTTTAACGTATCTTTTGGAGGGGACACGGTTCAACCCATAACAGACAGGTTCAAATCCATAGTCCTCCTCAGACTTCTCTGAGTTCTGCACCAGCACAAACAGCACAAGAAGAGTCCCTGCTCTTGGCCCCTTCTCTGCCTTCCCACCCCCAGCTCCATCCTATACCTGAGAGGGCCTGTCCTTCCTCCATCCAGACCTCCCACAAACAGCTGCACCTTGGCCTCCCTCAGCCTAGCCATGTTCACGTGGCAGCACAGCCCACCCTAGAAGGATGGGCTCTGGGAAGAGGCCCACTTAGGTCCTGGGAGCAGGTTGGGATTATGTGGACAGGGTATTGCAAAGCTTCATTTCCCTGAAGAATGTTCTAGAAGGAGGGAATGAGGTACATATTCTGAGTTGGCATGTCCTCTTGGCCCCTGGGAAGATACACAACTAGAGAAGGGAACTCCAGACTTTCTAAAGCCCATGACTCAAATCTAAGGGTATTCCTTCCAAGAAGCAACCAGATTTACCCAGCAGAATCCAGAAAGGGCTCAAGATTTGGTGGTGCCGAGTACTTCCGAAAATGAGGGTCAAAGTGGAACTATAAACAGGATTCCTTGAAAGTCTGTTATAGAAGCAGTTAGGTGCTCAAGTCCCCATCCCTTACCCCAGCAGAAATTTAAAGGTTTATTCTCTGCAGAGGGTAGAACAGGTCTCTAAATGGCATAGATTCCAGGCACACTTGAAGGCCAGGGTACCACACAGAAATTGGGGGTAAGTGAGGGTGTGTATACTGAATTCTGACCCGTGCCCCCCCACCCCAGCCCTCCTGCCTCTCTGAGCTTCTAGAATATCTAGCTTGTCACCTCCAAGAGAGGATTAAAGGCCCTTTCTTTGTGAACTCAAGCCAGCTAAAGGGGAAAGACCTAAAGATCCCGATGGTGGTAGTTCTGCAAGAAAATAGCCCAACCATGTTCTTTTACAATGAAGCCCACACTTGACAATCTTCACCAGACATTCAGTGCTTCCAATCAACTTCTCTTGTCTTGCTCCTAAATATGAGCCAGGAACCAAGGATCTGAAGAACGTCCCTGACATGAGAGATAGTAACTGAAACAAAGAGAAAAAGGGTGACTTGGAGGAAACAGACAATGCATGGAGAAGAAAACTTCAAAAACAGGAAACTGTTATTAACATCCTCAGACAGACAATAAGATATGCATCATGAAAAGGAATACATTTTTTTCAAAAAGAGGAATATTTGAAGACAAAAAAGTGTAGCTGGAAATTTAAAATGTATTATCATAAACGGAAAGCTCATTTAAAAAGTTGGAAGATAAAACAGAGGAAATAGAGAAAATAGAGCAAAACATGAAAGATTAGTTTAAGAAATTCAGCATATAAAAATAGTCCCAGAGGGGCCGACCCCATGGCGCACTCGGGAGAGTGTGGCACTGGGAGCGCGGCGACGCTCCCGCCGCAGGTTTGGATCCTATATAGGAATGGCCAGTGCACTCACTGGCTGAGTGCGGTGCGGGCTACACCACACCAAGGGTTGCGATCCCCTTACCGGTCACGAAAAAGACAAAAACAAAAAAATAGTCCCAGAGAAAGCAAGAAACCAAGGAAAACATAGGAAAGGAAAGCATCGCTCCCGCCGCAGGTTTGGATCCTATATAGGAATGGCCAGCGCACTCACTGGCTGAGTGCGGTGCGGGCTACACCACACCAAGGGTTGCGATCCCCTTACCGGTCACGAAAAAGACAAAAAAAAAAAAATAGTCCCAGAGAAAGCAAGAAACCAAGGAAAACATAGGAAAGGAAAGCATCAAGAGATAATTAAGAAAATTTCTGAGAACTGAAAACATGAGTTTCTAGCCTAAGGGCCCAGTGAATGAATTTCCAGTATGATAGATGAAAACAGACCCACCGCAAGCCAATCATCATAAAATTTCAGAACATAGAGGACAAAAGGAAGATCCTACAGGTTGTCAGAGAGATAAAAACAAGCCTCATACAAAGGGTCAGGAATCAGAATGAATTCGATTCTCAAATCATGGATGCTAGAATACAAAGCCACAAAAGTCTGGGGGAAAATGATTTCCAAACCAGAATTCTGTAGCAAAGCAAACTCTCAGCTAAGCGTGAGGTTAGAATGAAGACAGTGCCAGACATTCAAGGTGTCAAAATATTTCCCTACCGCGTATCTCAGGAAGCTGCGGGGAGATTCATTGCACCAACACTAGAGAGAAAACCAGAAAAAGGAGCTCCCGGTGCCCCTTCATGTTTAATCAACCCATAATGTGGGGTCTGAAGAAATAAAAATATGATTTCTTTAATGTGCTTCCTTTTGCGAGGATACGTGACACATTGTCATCAGACTTAGCGGTACTTGTTTTATAAGAGAAAACAATGACCCTATGCAAATTTCTCAAGCTCCTTCCGACCAGCATTAATTCCAAATTTAGTGCAGGTACGGAGCTAAACGCTTTCATAGCCCACTCGCTTTCTCTTTGCGTGTTTTCCCTCATGGATGTTGTAAATAGATTATTTCCAACTTTCAGCATTTTTCATTATAACAGGCTGGAGGCAGGAGAGCAGACATACGTGAAATTATTAAACAGTCTCTTTATGCTATTGCTTGATCACAGCATTTATTCATTCACTCATCTTCCTACCAAAGGTTTATGAGTGAAGGAGCGAAGGAGTAAAAAAACAGATGAATTCATCAGCGCCACCGACACGTAACAACACCAAACGCCTTCACCCTCTCCGTTCCCTCCGCGGCTGCCAGCTACCGACGCCGAAGAGCCACAGAACGGTCCAGATGCTCAGCCAGACAGACAGAGGGGAACCCAGTGAGGGAAATTTCATCAGCGCCACCGACACGTAACAACACCAAACGCCTTCACCCTCTCCGTTCCCTCCGCGGCTGCCAGCTACCGACGCCAAAGAGCCACAGAACGGTCCAGATGCTCAGCCAGACAGACAGAGGGGAACCCAGTGAGGGAAATCAGACACTAGACAGAAGAACCAGGAAAAATCTTTTTTTTTTCTGATAATGTTTTGATAATTAACCTACAAACCTAAATTTTGTGGGAAAGAACCCAGTGCAAAATCCCAAAGCAGTGATAAAACTCTCACTTCGTAGCTTCGCATTTCAGGCATGCCTCCACGTTAACGTCTCATTTCCTCCCCTTCTGTGCTAATAGGGAATGAAATAAATACTCAATCTTCAACCTGTGGCCTTACATTTAATCCCAGGTCTCCCGGGGGCCCTTATGGGTTTTCCCGTCTGGCCTCCTCATTACGCAGCTAAGCACACCGAGGCCCAGAGAGGTGAGCAGTCTCCCCACGGTCACAGGCAGGTCAGAGGTGCAGCTGGGACCTGCTCCTGCCCTGACCCTCATTGCTTCCAAGGAGAGAAAAACAGTCCCCAAACACCAGCTCCTGCAGCAGCTGGGAGCCAGGACCCCTCTGGCCAGGGCGACGTCCTGCTCCCACAGCCAGTCCCAAGGTGACCACCGCAGCCTTCTTAACAGTCCTCAAGCTCAGAGCCGCCTCCTCCCCAGCTCTCAGCATTGACTTCACCCCACAAAGAAAGCAGAAGCCAGCAGAGAGGAAAGCCAGGCCCTGCCTGCAGCACCTGGAACCTGAGCCACCTGCCAAGCCCATCCCCTCCCCACCCTACCCCAAGGCCAACCCCAGCTCCTGACCCTCACCCCTGCCACTTGCCACAGCCCCTGTCACATTGATGAGCCCACTTCTTGCCTCTTCTTTCTCTCCTTTTCTGCCAGCTACTTGCAATCAACATTAAAACATGCTCAGGTCCCTCCCGCTGGCCCTAGGCCCTCTTCCCCTCCGGGCAGGCAGACTTCCTTGTGCCAGTGACCACCTCATTGTCCCTGGCCCTGCTCAGCCCCAGCCACTCCCCTGCCCTCATTCCTTAAAGGCACCAGACGCTCTTCAGCTCTCTTCTGCCCTGAGCTGTCTGGCAAAGTGGCACCCTGCAGGCCATCCACTCCTTCCTGGACATCCTCCTCCTTTCTCCCATGAAGGGCTCACTCCCTGGTCTGCCTGCTCTCTCGGCCAACTTCCCTCAGTCCTCTTTGTAGTCCCCAACCTCCAGGCAGAGTGTCACCTGCTTGATCATATCTGATCACCCCACAGAGACCTCAGACTCAGCACACTGAGAGCCAAACTCCCCCTCCCCCACAGCCCACCTCTTCCTGTGCAGCCTCTCCCTTGCTTACCTTCCAGATGAACTGCTCCCTCTCCGTGCCTTGTCCACAGGTCTTGCACATGCTGTCCCCTCTGTTGAAAACACTCTTCCTCCCCTGCCCTTCCCCCTTCACCACCCCCAACCTTTAAATGACCAAGCTCTAACTCTCAGGTCTCAATGTAGACCCCACTTCTTTCAGGGGATCTCCTCTGACTCCCCAAGTCAGCGTCAGGAGCCCCTCCCCTGCACCCCCCATCTCTCCCCAGACACTCCCATCAGAGCTGCCATTATGGGTCTCACTGCACAAGCACGGCAGCCTATGTCTGTCCTATTCACACTGAATTCTGAGCTTCAAGCACAAAGCCAGCACACAGTAGGTGCTCCAAAACTCATTGAACTTTTAGTTGCACAAAATAGGTGTTTACCTGGCTAGATCCCCTTTAGACCATGAGCACCTGGAGGGCAGCGACCACATTCCAGTTTTGTGTCCCTGCACTGGGAACACAGTGGCCCTCAGTAAACGTGTGTTGTTTGTGCTGCCACTGCTGCATGAGGAAGCAGATGCCCACAGGGCAGACCAGGACACACTAATCCTCATGGATTAGGGAAGAGGAGTAGCTGATCCAAGTGACAGAGGTTGGAGCCAACCCTGCATGGTAAGAACACATGAGTCCCCAAGTCCCAGGGAGATGAGATCAACCTGGTGGCCTCAGCTCCACCAGCAGGAGAAGCATGGCTTCTTGGCTGCAGTGAGCATCTAAATGGCATAAGGACTTGCCCAGGGTCTGCTAGAACTGGGCCCTTCTGTGCTGCCTGAGACAGGTCACTGGGGAACACTCACTGCTTCCTGGGGAATTGAGGAGCTGAGAAGCAGGGACCCTGACTGGCCACATGGCTGAACAATAGTGAGCCTGGCCAGCCCCAGCACCAGGGCAGCACCCTGGCCTCAAACCCAGAGCCACATGAGGCTACAAACCAACTACCTGTGAAGAGCCAGGATGAGGACATGACTTCCGCGACCTAGGGCTCTGCTGACAAGTGCAGCCCCGATGGCCTGGACATGAAGGGCTGCTCTAATGGGGCCCTGTCTTCAGCAAACTGGCCTGCATTTGAGTCAGCCTCTGAGCACACAGCAAGAAGGTCCCTTCTGCAGGACCAGAACACTGAGAACCCTGTGAAAACTGGCACCAGACTTAGCCTCCTCTGAAAGTGCAGCTGCATGTCTGAGCCTCTGCTGGGCTGAGGCCAGATGTGTGCACCTGCCCCAGTTTGCCAGGTGCTGGTGTTGAGCACACAGCCCTGGGGATGGCTCCTGGCCTCAGCTGTTCGCCTTCCCTCCCTTCCCCTGCCCCTACTGTCCTTCCCAGAGATAATTAAATAATAGGGATCAGGGCCACGATGCACCCAGGGAAACATTTTCCTAGGAACTCGGCCACCTGAGTATTCTGTATGAGGAAGCAACGTTGATCTGGGGGCAGCAGAGCAAGGGGAGCAATTGGAGACTTCTGGGGTCAGAGGAGCCTGAGCCGCAATCCCCTCCGGAAGTCACTAGTCCTGGCACCCACCTCACAGGTGTACTGGGGCACAGAACACAGGTGGGACATGCACATCACTTCTGCATAACAATGGTGCTTTTTCTTCTTCTGTTCGAAAATTGGCCATTTTTTCATTGTCCCAGAACACATTGAATTTGACTAAAAGTTTTGTCATTCACGGGGCTGATTTCATGTCTGGTGACAGATATATTATCAGGGTACTTTGAAAAGTTTATGGAAAGATCCATATTATCTTTCAATTCTATTTTTCCATGAACTCATTGAAGTGTCTTTGAATGTTCCCGACGGTCACATCTTTTCCCTCCTTGGCGGGGGAGGGGTCCAACCCCCAAAGCCCAGCTCAGGGCCCAGAGATACCCTCGTTCATTCACGGAACAGATACAGACTCAGAATCTACATCTAGAAGGCGGAGAGAGACAATAAATGATAAGCTTGGTACATAAATAAGTTACGTGGTAGGTGAAAGGTCACACATACCATTGAAAAAAAAAAGCAGGTGAAGGGGGGCATGGGAAAGATGAGGCAGGTTGTACATTAAATAGATTGGTCAACACGGAGCTCATTAAGAAATGAGATTAGAGCAAAAGCCGAGTCTACCAAGGGGAAATCTGAAGAAAGACCATTCCAGGTAGCAGGAATGGTTGGAGCAGGGCTCCGAGGTGACAATGTGCCTGGCACGTTTGCAGAGTCGTCAGTCCAGACATCTGGTCTACCACTTAAGCTCCAATGCTGATCCTGGGCATCAGTTGGGAACCAGGATGGGAGCCAGGCCTTGCCCCTGGCATCCTGAGCCTGGCCAGGTCCAGTAGCAGAGGCCCTGCCTCCCTGACCTGTCTGTCCCATTGTCCATGTATGAGCCGCTCCTGCAGGAGCACTCTGTTACTACAGGAAGATGTCTCAAAGCAAACTGCACTCCAGGACACCTGCCTCAGCTGTTCCCCGCCCGGCGGTCACACCCCGAGCAGCCTGCCGGACTGGACTTTCTCATCCAGTCTGTGACAAGGTCTCATGCCACTTGCCTCGCCAGCAGGGTCTGGGTTCAAGCCCCAGCTCCTCCTCAGATACTGCAGTCAACAAGGTCATGCCACTGACCACACACTGCTAACGGGGCCCTATCACATGACTCAAAGCCACCAGGAACAGAGGGTGGGACTGGGGTAGCCCTAGAAAATGAGGGTGAATAGATGGGAGGATGGATGGATGAGTGCGTGGACTGAAGGACGGATGGGTGGACAGCAGGTGAGCCGGCACTAGGAGAAACAGTCCTGCACTTCCTCAGAAAGCATTCTCAAGAGAGGAATGATCCTCGCCCCGAGAGCACTGTGTTCACTCCTCCACCCACAAGCACAGCCCCCTCCGTCTCCAGCCCTCAGTTCCAGGCTCACACCCAAAAGGACTTCACCCACCTCCTACATCGCTGGCTGGAGAAATGCAGATGCATAAACATCCTCCCTGCATGCCTTAGCGCTATATGAGGTGGGCCAGGAATTTTCAAACTTTTTTAGCAATACAATTATTCCTTCAAATGAAAACTCATGAAGAGCTCCAGTAAATACTCAGAAATGTGAATTTGGTCTGATTGCAGTGAAAATCACGAACCTGGCTGGAACGCCAACACTCACCTCACCCCAGTCTACTCATCCCCCTCAGCTAAGGCCCCAGGACCCCCCAAACTATCCCCTACAGGCCACCCCACAGACCCTTGGGCTCCAAGGGCAGGGAGAGCACAGCCCACGGCTCAGGCTTGGAGCAGAGTTCCAGGCCCCGCTGCGAGTGCGAGGAGGCCGCTGGAGACGTGTAGATGAGCCGTGCATGTATGTGTGTGTGTGTGCGTGCGTGTGTGCATGTGTGTGTGCGCGTGCATGCGTGTGTGTGTGTGCGTGTGTGTGCATGTGTGTGTGCGCGTGCGTGCGTGTGTGTGTGTGTGTGTGTGTAAGAGAGAGCAAGCACTGGAGATCTTGATCAATATATAA
>NW_007726270.1:631724-634808 GCF_000696425.1 Galeopterus variegatus | reverse complement strand
GTGTGTGTGTGTGTGTGTGTGTAAGAGAGAGCAAGCACTGGAGATCTTGATCAATATATAATCTAACTCTCAGCTAAACACACAGGCCATAGTCATGGCCACTTCACCAAAGGGCTATAAAACCGAAAGGTAAATAGGATATCCCCAAATTACGGGCACTTTTCTGAGTAGGGAGTGGTGTGATAAAGTGCTATCTGCACCACGGCAAGTTTGCAGGGACCCAGGTGGGTCAAACAGAGAGAGGACCCTGTTCCCCCCATTGGCTGCCCCATAAAACCTCCAAGGCTGCGAGCCTGGCTCCTGAGTCCTGGGTCAGGGCCATCTCTGCGACTGAAGAATGTGGCACCTCCCAGGAACTGGTCCCCAGCTCCTCTGGGAGCCACCCATCAACAGCACACAGAAGAGGACCATGGCCTCAGTGCCTCCACGTGTCAGTGACCCAGAGGGAGTGCACCCCCACCCCAGTAGCATCTCAAGTGCTAGAATCACCCACGGGGGTCTGCGTTGTAACTGCATGCTCGGTGTCAGAAAAAGCCACTGCAGGAAGACTCATCTAGAGGATGCAGCCACACAGGTGGCTCCTATCTCAGTGGCCACTGGACCCAGCCACTGAGCCATCACGTGCAGGAGCAGCCAAAAGAAGGGGCAAACCCCACAAGGATCCTGGGGGTGGGGGGACAAACAGGCCTCCCCCCAACACACCTTTTTGATTCCTGCCTTCCTGACAACCTGACCCAGGGACATCCCTGTCCCCTGCAGGAGAGTCCCCCATGGACCTCCCACTCCAGGCCATGTGCGCCTCAGCTCCCCAACAGAACAGGTGTCAACCACTGAACAGCCCGTAAAATAACATTTCTTTAAATTTTTGCAGAAAAGAAACCTCAGATCAGGACCTCGTCTATTGCTGCCGGGGGTGGGGCTGCAAGCAGGTCCAGAGCTGGGGGCCTCTCCTGGCCCAGCCAGGCATAAGGCCCTAACTCAGGAAACCTGGGCGTCTCCCTTGGACCATGGGGTGCCCAGGAAGGGGCAGCAGAGGGACCCCCCACAGAGAGCGACCCAGGAGAGCCACCCAGACAGAAGCACAACAGACAGCAGGAAAGGGGCAGAGAAGGGACAGGTTTCACAGCAGGAGAGTGGCGGAGGAATGACATTCTTTTAAGCACCTGCAAATGCCAGGCCCTACATCAGATGTCTCAAACTTCCACACAAGCCTTCTGAAGTAAGGGTTGCATATCTGTTTTACATCTGAGGGACTGAGGTTCAGAAAGGTTAAGACATTTGCCTGCAATCACACAGCTAGGAAGTGCCAATTCTGGGGTTGGAACCATCGAGAGAGGGCATCCTGGGCCTGGCTGGGGGTGGGGAAGGCAGGGACAAGGGGGCACCTGGAGCCTGTATGCTGTGGCCCTGCTCAGTAGGTGGGGACCTTACCACCCATGGGCAGAGTAAGGCAGAGAAGAACAGAGACCTTCCTCTAACGACCTGTCTGAGGTCGCACAGCAGGTGAGGCTGGGAGATCCCAGAGACGCTGGATCTGGGTTTCCAAGGCACTGCCCGGCCCCCGAGTCACAGTGGCCCCTCCACTTTGATGACATACTCTATCCAGCAAAGTAGAGAAGTTCCCTGCAGTTTTCCTGCTTTAATTCTGTGAAAATGAGCTCACTGAGCTTTCCCATAAATCACATTTGAAGAGATGAATTTCTCCCAACCCCACTAACTCACCCACATCACAGAGAAGCTGCAGAAACCACAGCCAGCGACCCAGCCACAGCTGGCCAGCGGCAGCATGAGGCACAGGGAGGGACGGGGGGACGGGAGAGCCGGCCAGACTCAGGTGGGACACTTAGGGAGCAGGCACCCCAGGGCCTTGCTGGGGCTCAGCCATTGGGAATGAGGGTGTCCTTTGGTTTGGGACACCCACGAATCACCCCCAAGACCACCTTACAGGGGTTCTTGAAGGTGAGGGCCACGGGGGGAGGCTGCAAGGGTCCAACCATTACTTAAGTCTCCGTCCTTTATACCCTGGGCTTCCCTCCTACCAGGAGCAGCAACCCTCAGTTAGGTGGCCCTCCCGTGTCCCTGACGGCTCTGGCCACCTGTCCAAGGTGGGTTCTCGGAATGAGAGTGAGTCAGGCACTTTGTAACACAAGAGTGTTTGTTTCGATGAACAGAACGAGGCCAAACCCACTCAGCCACATGCCGCCCCTCAACCTAAGGAGCACAGGACGAAGGTGGGGCAATGCGTTTGGCCACACAGGCGAGATGAGTCAACCCGCCACAGAACTGTTACCCCCCAGGGGGCAGACATTTGGGGTAAGACAGTCCCCGGTGGTGTCACTCCCTTTTTTAAAAAATTCTGGAGCCAATGCTTTTCATTTGATTTGAGAGACAGAAATGTTCCCAGATGTTTCTTACATAAAGAAAATAAGATGCACACCCTCGCTCTGAGTCCCTAATGCTCTCTGTGCCTTTAAGACGCCCAGTTAATGAATACACACCTAAGAGGTGAGAGAGTGCTGCCTGTCACCTCCAGGTTTTTTTTAGGTGTGTGAACATTCAGAAGTCAGCACAGTTCTAATTTCTACTTGACAAGTCAGTGTAGGGAATTTTAAAAGGAAAAATGTGTCAACTTCCAACTTCCCTTTCCTCCCCTTCACACTAAATGTTGACAGCCTAGACACCTCCCAGGGTCTGTTCCACCTATGGCTGTAGAATTGGGAGGTGCTGGCAGGAGCTTGTCCCAGGCTTCCCCCAGCGACTGTGTGCTCCCAGCCGTGCCTGTGGCAGGGCAGCCGTTCAATAAGTGTCTACAGAACAGCCAGCCAGGGGTGAACCTCTGGCCACCCAGGAAGACCCAGGGTGCAGGCCCTCCCTGCCACCCAGAGAGCAGGAGAAGCCAGCCCTGGAGATAGCCTGGGGCTGGATTTTGATCCCACAGCCACTTGTGTGAGTCTCAGCAGACCAGTCCTTCTGTGCCTCAGTTTCCTCACCTCTGAATTCAGAGTCATTATAGAAGCCACCAAAAAAAAAAAAAAATCCTTGATAGGATTAAGTAATTAAATAATGCTCAAGAATCATGGGGCG
>NW_007726270.1:608260-631444 GCF_000696425.1 Galeopterus variegatus | reverse complement strand
GCTTGTGTGAGTCTCAGCAGACCAGTCCTTCTGTGCCTCAGTTTCCTCACCTCTGAATTCAGAGTCATTATAGAAGCCACCAAAAAAAAAAAAAATCCTTGATAGGATTAAGTAATTAAATAATGCTCAAGAATCATGGGGCGTAGTGGGGACACAGTAAGCACCCCATAAACTTTAGCTGTGATCTTATTAAAAATGCATAATGCTCCATAAATGATTAGTGATTGATCAAATTCATTAGTGAGAAATTTAATGGAAAAGAATCTTGCTACCTGTCATAAAATTCTGATTTTACCCTAAAGGTCATTTTATAGCCATACGAAGGCACTGGATATGATTGTTCACTGAGCAGTACACATATAATTAGTACATGTCTCTATGTATGTTATACTTTGATTTAAATTTTATTTTAAAAGACACTTGGCCACCATTATTATGTATTAATAGTCTCACAGGAGGCTATACTCACCTTTAAGAATTCGGGATAAATATCTTACAAAACCATAGAAGTGCCAGAGGAAGCTTTACAACAGCAGGCTGCAACCAGTTTCACTGATTTCTCACCTTAAAAGTCTCAAAATTCTATTTTCCAGAAACAATTACTTTTTAAAATTCCTATTCTGCCTGAGCCTAAATATCATCTCCTGCATCCAAGATTAGTTAGTTACTCATTGTTCTAGGAGCTCCTGGTGCTCAGGGGTTCTCAGTGGAATAAGGTCCCCAGGAAAACAGGGAAAACAATCACAAGGCTGGGACAGAGAAGACATGGGAGAGGTTTTTAAAATTAGGACCCTGTAGCCTGGAAGTGAGAAGTTAAAGGTTTCTCCCGAGGCGGCCTCTGCCCCTCCACGGCCCCGCTCTGCACAGGCTGCTCTGCAGGTGTCCAACCCTCTCCCCCACCCCTAGGACCCCTTGAACACCCGTGCAATTGCTTCTTCGCAGCCCCCCACAAATACTAACTCATCGTGCTTGCATTTTCCAGCTCACACAGCGCACCCCTCACAAGGCCACGGGGCTGCTTCTAAAGCCAGCTAATCCTCCGAGACAGGCAGACCCTGCCGGGATAAGTCACCCGGGAGTGCCCGTGGCCACTCACAACACATGTCCCCCTCGGGTGAGGGACTGGGCCCACAGAGGCTCCACTGTGGGAGGCCCAGGCTCATGGACAGGTGGCTCTGGTCTTCTGGGGAAGAGAGAAGAAGTGGGGATCCGCAGCCACACGGTTCGCAGTGTGTTGACCAGAGTGCATCCCTGGCCTCCCCTGGGGCTAGAAGACCCCCTGGGTGCCCAGGAAAAAGAGAAAGGGCAGTAGCAGCAGTAATCTGGGTCACACTCCTCTCGTCCTGCCTGCGGGTCCATGCCTCCAAAGCCTTTGTGGTCTGCCCAAGACCCCTGGCAGCCCCTTCCCTGGGCCATAACAGAAGCCTCTGGGCAAGCCGGGCCCCTCTTCCTGCTGGCCCAGCTCTCAGCCACTCCCCACCCCACTTCCCCCACGACCCCTAGTCCCCCACTTTCCCCGTCTCCCCCAACCCCACCTCCATCCCAGATGCTCCTCTCACAGGCCTCCTCCCTTCTTGAAGCTCAGCTGGCCACAGCCTCCCCACCAGGCCTGTAATCTCCCTCTCTGGAGCTCCTACAATGCCCTGGGGCTATGTCCCCAGCACTGCCTTGTTTTAGGGTCTCCAACTGAACGGAAGCTCTGGGGGCAGGTGCAGGGCCACCTTCTCCTTCTCCAGCCCTCACGCTCTACCTGCCAGGGCTCCATGCCCATCTGTTCAGCTCAGCAGAACAACTTCCAGAGCCTGGAAAATTGCCCCCTGCCGCAGCCCCTTCCCAGAGCTTGTGAGGAAATGCCCTAAGTCAGGGGGCTACAGGTTAGCTAGAAGGAGGGGGTGAAGAAGCTTATTTATCTGCCTATGGCATTAATGAGGCATTGCCAAGCTGGCAGATCAGATGGGAAGGTTCCAGAACCTGCCACTCACAGATCCCTCACAGACATGCGCACATGGAGAACTGTTCCCTGAAACTTGTCACAAGAAAAGATGTCATCCAGCTTATTTGTTTTCTATTGCTGCCCTAACAAATTATCACACTCTTAGTGGCTAAAAACAACACAAATGTATCATGTCCCGGTTCTGGAGGCCAGAAGTCTGAAACGGGTCTCCCTGGGCTAACATCATGGTGTCTGCAGGGCTGATTCCTTCTGGAGGCTCTAGGGGGGCATCTGTTTGCTTGTCTTTTCCAGCTTGGAGAGGTTCCTGCCACCTTCAAAGCCAGCTGCGGCCAGCGACCCCTTCTCACACCACAGCACTCGGACACGGACTCCCCTCTCTCTCTTCCACATTTAAGGACCCTGGTGATTACACGACGCCCACCTGGACAACCCAGGCTCATCTCCCCAGCTCAACATCCTTAATCGCACCTGCAAAGTCCCTCTGCCATGTAGAGTACCATATGCACAGGATCTGGGGCTTAGGGCGTGGAGATCTTTAGGAGCCATTATTCTGCCCACAACAGTCCAAAGGAGTCTCTTCCCACAGAGTATTCTGCAAATATGGAGACACCCACGGGTCCAGGCCAGAGCCTGGGAAGAGCTGGAGGCCTCTGGGGCCTCCTTCTTGTGTCGTCTCTGTAATTGGTGAGTAGCACCCTGGGCACCCAGGGACTGGTAGTCAACAAAGGTTCGTTTCAAGCAGGCAAAAAGATGGTGGGTGCTGCATCCTTCTGCGAGACAGTCTCATCAGGGAGGTGGCATTTCTTCTGCTTTGTAAGTCATGGAAGGGAAACAGCTGGAAGGCTGGGGCAGAGGCTGGGGAGAGCATTCCCAGTGTCTGGACCATGGCCCCAGGAAGGAGACAGGGTTGGAGGCCTAAGCACTCAGGTGCGGTGGGCAGGGAGGGAGTCCTCAGGCAGCGAGGACATCCTGGGGACCCGACTAGTGGCCCTAAAGCAGGGGGAGACTCAGAGTGAAGTGCAAGCTCTGAGGAGCCCAGGAGGGCCCAAGACACACACGCTTTTGTCAACGTGGTGGTGCCCTCTCATCTCAGACCCCGGAGAGAGGGTGGCAGGGCAGGCACAGCAGGGTGAGAAGTGGAACTGCCCAGACAGGAAGCCAGAGGCTGGGCCAGAGGCTCTGCCCTTTCAGGGTACAGAGCAGAGGAAGGGGGTGCAGGGGATGGGGGTGCTCCATAGCCAGAGGGGGGAAGCTCACGGCCTTTGGGACCCCATGAGTAGAGCCCAGCTCGGTCAGCCACAGGGATATTATCATTTCAACTCCAGAAATCAGAGAATCATGCAATCCCAGAGTGTGACAGCATCCTGAAATGCCATCTGGTCTATCCCGCCTGCCAGAGGAAGGCGCCACTAACCAGGGTCACAGAGCAGGTAACAGTGGCTTTCCCCCAGCAAATCCCCTGAGACCTGGAAGAGCCGGAGGCGGGATCTGGGCCTCCCATTCCTGTCTGGGGGCCTGGAGCCTCCTCTCCAGCAGCTTCAGGAGCCCAAGGGAGTCAGTGCAGCTGTGGGTGCTCGGGCTGGGGGGTAGGGGCTTGCACTGGGGGGTTGGGGGGTCAGGCTGGGGGGCTGGTGGCCAACAGGACCGCTCCCTCTTTCCTGGCTCAGTCACCCTTTCCAACTGCAGAGCCTTCTGCCAACTGCTTCACCTGTCTGAGCCTCAGTTTCCCCCCTAGGAAAAGAAGAACTAGTCACTCCCACGTCCTGGCGGAGTCGAGGCTTTCCCTCGGTCCTCGTCAGATGCTGGCTCCCTCTCCCTGTCCCCTCTCTCTCCTCCCCCCTTAATTCAAGTCAAGCCAAATTGATTTTCCTAATCAGCCTCACTAATTTCCGGTCCTGGCAGTTTCCAAAACTAAAATGCCTTGTTGTTCAGGGCCCGCGCCCTGAGCTTCCTGTGGCTTTGCTGTGGGGGCTGCATACCCACAGGGGTGGAGGCGAGCAGCGAGGTCAGCCCCAGGGACCCCGCGCCAGCCCGGGCCCCACGGAAATGGCGCAAACGGTTTAATTATTAACTCTTTCTGCAATGCAGGCAGCTTCCCACGCACACTGGTGAGATACTAACCCCTTCATCTCGTCGGACATAACTGGGCCACCCACGTGACAAGAGCACCAGCGTGCCTGGGTTCTGAGTCACTCCCCGGCGTGGCACGTCAGTCCTCGACAGTGTCATTTATCACCAGGGACCACGTATGCTCTGTCTGTCGACCCACTTGCCAGCTTAGCAGCCCTCCCCTCCTCCAGGTGGCTCTGCACCGCTCAGCCCCTGTGATCTCTCGTCCCTAGGTCCTCCACTCTGTCCCCCCTGTCACTGGGCTACTCCCAGGCACCCTAGCCCTTTCCTGGACAGCGCCCCGGTGCACAGCCACACTCCACACACTGCCCTTCCCCCCTCCTTCTCAAGCACCCCTCTTCCCTCTCCCGCAAACGCGTTAGGGTGGCAATGTTATAGCCAAGACCTAGAATCTGTGCTATTTTATACATTTTTTTTAAGTTAAGAAATCACTGGCGAACTGCCCCTTTAAAACAAATATTATTATTGTTTTAATGTAATATAAGGAGGGTACTTCAAAAAGTTCATGGAAACATTTGTATTATCTTTTTCTATTTTTCCACAAACCTTTTGAAGTACCCTCATACAATATAATATTATAAAACAAATACTTCCTTGAACTCGTCAATTGTCAACTGTGCTTGCTAGTAACTGGCTGCGTAACTGCGGGAGAGTGGTTTCCACTCCCCAAAGCCTCAGTTTCTCATCTGTGCCATAACAGCAAAGCTCTCAGGTTGTCGTGAGGGTGGAATGACACGTGCCCGTGGTGCCTGGCGGGTGCTGAGTGCTCAGTGCCTGTTAGCTGCTGTCACTGTTGTTCAAACCTTTCCGGGGGGCGACTGTGGCATGAAGCCTAAAGTCAAGGCCAGCAGGAATCCTCTTCCACGCTGAAGGTTTTGCCCAATTTGTCAGGAGGCTACTTGCTGCATGTTATCAGAGGCTTCCAGGGCTCGAGTTCTCTCGGGAGACTTCCAGGGCTCCATAAAGCCACTTGAAATCAACTCTCCACCCTGAGAAGGCAAGAGAGCAGCTCTGTGAGGACCACTCAGATGCCCCCGAGGAGCACACACTGCTGACCTGCAGTTGAACCGAGAAAACGTTTCCCCCCCCGCTCCCACCTCCCCGAGACCTCTCCCTATCCAGTGCCTGGAAGTTCTGGTCAGGCCACTGACGCCTATTTCTAACTGAAGTGAATTAAAACAAATTTTGTTCTGAAGGTGCCACAGAAGGCTTTGAGACTTTGAAGACCCCTGGGTGGCTGAGATGCTGGGCTCGGGGCTTTCCACACTCCCTCCCCTCCGACGCCCTCCCCCCACCTCCACGGTGGTCTCTGTGCCCACAGGTGTGCCTCCAACTGTCCCCTGTCCCAGAGTGCCTCTGTCCAGAACCTCCGTCCCTTAAAGCATGAAAGAGACAAAGGGTGGAAATCCCTGTCCCTCCATTGCACTTTGCTCCCCTGCATTCCTAGAAGGCTCCCGCTCTCTGCAGCCCGTACTCCTCCTGTTGACATCGTGCAGAACTGGACACTCAGTGGGAACCGATAAGAAGGAAGCACTGGGCCAATGGGAAACCGTGCTGGAGGCTAGACCTTCTCCAGAAATGCTGCCCCGTGCTTATCTCCCACCTTTCTTCCTCATCGTTCATTCAACGTCATTCGTGTTATGATTTTCATGCTCGCTGCTAGTGCACTTTAACAGTGCTGTGCACTTGCTCCCAGTGGCACGCTTGGGTTTGTTTTGTTCTGTTTGTAGGAAGTTTTTCATTCTTGCTGCTGCTGTTTTTCTCATTATGTAGATGGAGAAAAGTGAAGGGGCAAAAGAAAAGATTTCTTACGTGAGTGACTCTTAGAGCAGTTTTGGAGGAATCCTGGCCTGCGGTGGAGCCTGACAAGGACATGCGAGATGAAGTGGTCCTCACGGGAGGGGCCAACTCGGGGCTTCTCTGTGTGCTGGGACTGTCAGTGTTTGTCTACCTGAGGGTCCTACCAGCTGACAGTTTTGCTCAGTGATTGGCTGTCCCAATCCCGAAGTCCACAGAAAAGGTCTTTCCTGGGCCGGCCTGGTGGCGCACTCGGTAGAGTGCGGCGCTTGGGAGCGTGGCGGCGCTCCCGCCGAGGGTTGGGATCCCATATAGAGACCCGTTTGCTCACTGGCTGAGCTCGGTGCGGGCGTGACACCGAGGGTTGCGATCCCGTTACCAGTCACGAAAAAAAGACAAAAAGGAAAAAAAAAAAAAAGAAAAGGTCTTTCCTTTTGGAATGTGTAAGCACTCCCTGGGTACGGGTGTGGGGTCCTTACTGGCCCGTGTCCCTGTCAATAACGGGACATTTTCTAGAGGCCAAAGCAGGTTCTGGGAATTGATCATTCATTGAGTGAGTAGTAGCAGGCGATGGCCAGGCCTGTCATTCTGAAGTCTTAGCCCTGACTCTCCCTGGCAGTTATGGGGAAACATATGTGCTCGTGTGTGTGTGTGTGTGTGTGTGTGTGTGTGTGTGTGTGTGTGTGTGTGTGTGTGTGTGTACATTTGCATATGTACATATATGTATATAGGTTATGTATATATGTAGAGAGAGAGAGATCTCCTTCTATCAACACACAAATATAATATTGATGATGTTGTTTTAAATTAGAGCAGCTGGTTTTTATTCCAGTATTCCTAAATTTAAAAGCAAAAAACTGACAGGGTATAGTCCATTTGAGATGGGTCCAGAAGCAGCACCATCAGCTCTTGGTTTCTCCACTGACTCAGCTTTTCTGAAGCTCATCCCCACACCCTACACCCTCTCTGACCCACAAAAACCACTGAGGCCCCTCAGCGATATTGACTTTCACAATACCCAAGCAATTACCAGGGCCGTTTTGCCCCCACTCTACCCTTTTCCCTCCCTGTGCCTACAGAAGCTCCTTACAGTCTGGGGTAGGCGCAGCCCCACACATCCCAGGGCAACCCCCCAGCAGGGATCCCCTAGAAACCATCTCTGGGGAAAGACTCGGCACCCTCAAGGAGCTCCAAAGGCTGCTATTTAAAAATCTGCAGGAAACAGGAGGTAATTCAACACTCCTTTCTGATAAGCGCCTCACTGTCTTTTGCCCAAATACAAAGGTCCTCATTAGCTTTCACCCAGGGCTTTGAACTCCGCACAAAACCCTTCCTTCCCCTGACTGCCCTGGGAGCTGGCGCGAGGCCTGCCAGCGTCTCGGCATTTCCTTTGTCATCCAGTTTTAAGGTGTTTATAATGGAGCCTTTTTTCTGCTCCAGGCTCACCCCCAGTAGGTAAAAATCTCAGTCTAGGAGGACATTCTGCAGCTTTCTAAACACCAGCAGGCTCTTTTTCTAATGCTTGCGAATAAACTAAATAACTTTTGAGTACGACCCTTTCGAGCACTTTTTTGGGGGATAGGTCAATTGGGAGAGAGGCTAACATCCTTGTGCATTAACCAGGTGATCAGCAACGCTGGTCAGAACAAGGCTGGGTGGGTGGGCAACCCACCCACAATATCTGAGTTTCCAAAAACTTACTGGGAAGTTAAACAACTCCAATGCAAACTGCTTTTGTCCCTCAGAAGCAATGTTTAGTCGTGTGGGTCCTAGGCTAGCCCACAAAATTTGACTTAGCCCCTAGAGTTGCTGATCTCCCATACTAATGACAACAACTTTCGTGTTCGGTCTCAGAACAGGGACCAGTTACAGAAAGAAGGGGAGCTGCAGAGGGAGATCCCCCCTCATCTGTCAAAGTGAGCATGGGGGAAAACTGCAGAAGGGGTGACATTTGTCTCCAATGAATGTCCTCCCCCACCTTTCTCCTGCCATCTCTGTGTCCTTCTCTGCCTGGGCACCAGATCCTGAACTTCAGTTCTGAAGCCCATTCTACAGCACCTATGCTCAAGGGTGGGGCCAGATGGGCATGCCCACCCCTCCATCCCGAGTCCTCCACTCTCGGTCCATGCCAATCTCTGCTCCCTGTCCCCCAGCCCAGGGCCCCGTTTGCTCAGTGCAAGCAAGGTGTCGAGTCCCTGGCTGGACACCCTTGCAGAGGAAAAGCAGCAGGGGCAGAAGCAACAGCCCGCTGTTGGCCTGGCCGCCCACACTCGGCCGTGTAACCAGCCAAGGCACTTCAGCTCCCTGGATGCTGCCTCCTTTGTCCAGTGAAGGCCCTAGACCATCTCATAAGGTCTCATGTGCATTTAAAAAAAAAAAGATTGTTAACCCAAATGATTATCCACCTTGTAGACTTCCAGACAGCATCATAGGCCTGATGAAAACACATGGACAGTTCAGAAGAAGTTACTTTGAGGCCAGTTCCCCCAGGATCGTTGCACCCCATGTCTGCACACAGCTGAGGAAGCTCATCTCTCAGTGGCCCATCTGCGACAGCGTCTATACGATCAATATATCGTCATGGTTAAGACTTTGTAAGTGCAGCACAGTTTGGCTGCTCTCTGCAGAGGCACTAGAGTTCCCTGTGTATTACATTATCTTGATTCTCATGGAGCTCTGTGTTGTGTGAAAAGTGATCACAGTGTTTTTATGGTACCTCCAAGAGACCAACAGGAATTCCAGTTTGCCCTAGAGTTCTACCTACACGATTTTAAGACAATTCAGGATGGTGAGGAAGAGGATGGTCCACAAAACGATTAAATTTACTTTATAACAAATCTGCTCTAGGTTTGCTTTTCATAAAAAGTGTATACCGTGTATGCTCAATACATAGTCCATAACTGAATGATTGTCATCTTACATACGGGCAACTTTTCAATAATTCATTACTCCATAAAGCAAGGTGTTTCTACAGAGACAATGAAGCATAATTTAAAGCACAGCCCAGGCTCACATGAAATTCTCACCAGAGATTAAAACAGACACCAATGGCAGCCACATTGCTATACCACTAAGGTGTCCTCTGCCCACAGATCTAAGCGTGTTCAATCCTTAGAAGGTGGCGTGTCGCATCTGCATCCCAGACGGAGCTGATTCCCCAGGCTGCGCATTGTTTGGGCTTCTTGTTTTCTTCTGCAGCTTTCCCTCCTCCAGCCTGATTGGCTGGAAGAAAAGAGAAACGCAAAACCGTTGCAGTTGTGGGGAGAGACGGAACTGTGCACCAGTCTGAGGTTTGGAATTGATCTGTTCATCGTTTATGAAGCTCTAACAGATGATACCAATCTACCAGCTTGAGGTCGCCATGTGTCTCCGGGCCCAACACTAGGCCGGACACTGGGGAGCTAGAATGTTTAAAGTGTGGTTTCCACCACCCTAAAGCAGGTAATTTATTGAGCTCAGTGGCTGTCAACCAGGGCGGTTTGGGCCCCCAGATACTTGGTAATGTCTGGAGACATTTTTGGGGGGTCAGTATGGGAGAAGGTGTTACTAGCTTCCAGAGAGCAGAGGCCAGAGATGCTGCTAAATATCCTACAAGGCAGAGGACATTCCCCTACAATAAAAATTATCAGGTTCAAAATGTTGATGGTGACAAGGTTGAGAACCTACCTGCTCTAGGTGAGCAGGTGAGGCAAGGTGGACTCACCTGATACCAAAGGACCCAATGTTAGACTCTGCGATTTAATTTTGATGATGAGGGCCATGGAGGCTCAGGGGAAAAGGGGGCCACTAGAGCAGGTGCAGTTACACACTTCATTTCTGGGCCTCAGTTTCCCTTTCTCTAAAATACGGGGCTCAACGCTTGTGCTTATTCACTCCCACGGGTGGGCTGTTTTTGCCCCTTCCTCTTAGACGTAAAACCTCCTTCTACTCTCATAGTTTTAAATTAGGAATATTTGGTGGTGTGATCATATATGTTTAAAACCAAACAGAAATTTCCTGTTCCCCAGCACAAAATAAAATTCAAGTTTATAAAAGGGCCTGTAAAATCTCATAATCAAGCCCATTAGCCAAGCAAAATGCTCCACTTTGATTCTGTGGTGTTTAGCTTTCTTTTCTTAGCACCACTTCATTAGTGCGCTTTTAATGCACACTCTCCAGCCTGCTTCTTGAAATTGCTGAAAAGGAAAACACACGATTCTAAAGCACAAGATATGAGAGAAGTATCCCTTCCCCTTTAAACACGGAGGCTGGGAGAGAGCAAAGGGGACACGTGGAAATCTAGCCTGCCCCAGACCAGGTCCTACTAGAGCGCTGCAATCTTCCCCTAGGCTTTGGCTCACAGGCCTCCTTGCCAGTGGGCTCACTAATTTCCAGCTCTTTGCTGCTTCAGCGGACCAGATTTTCTTGATTAATAACAAAAGGTTTTGTTGGGATCAGAGCTGTTTCCCACCATCTCTATGCAAACCCCGGCAACACAAACTGTGTCCATTAACATTTCAAGGCCCTTCCTATTAAGGATGGCAAGAAAAGCCCCTCTTGGTGGGTAAAATCCATTTTGTCCTCTCTCGTGACATCTGTTCTAACCTTTAAAGCAGAAAAGAAACTAGATAATGCCAGAGAGTCCTTTGATTTACAGTACTTGCCCTTCGGACTCCGCATGTAACCTTTCTTTTCTGGATGTACACAGCACGGACGTGAGAATTCACAAGTTCCCTTCACACTGGAGAACTGCAGAGTGATTCTGAACTTGTCATTCAAACTTTTAATTGTCTTTTTCATGATTTTTAATTACATTTTCAATTACTTCTAAACCTCACACAACTGAGTCTCTTAAACTTCAATTTTTTAAAAAAGAAAATGTTAATGTTTATGGCTACAGATGCTATTGGGTTTCCTCCCTAATTCCCCCCGAAGCTGATTTTATTTCAGTATAGAGTAAGGAAATCGAAGCAAATTCAGTTAGGCAACTGAAATATGTACAGAAATACGGGGGGGAACCCTGGGAGTGATAGTCTAATTCCCCCCGAAGCTGATTTTATTTCAGTATAGAGTAAGGAAATCGAAACAAATTCAGTTAGGCAACTGAAATATGTACAGAAATACGGGGGGGAACCCTGGGAGTGATAGAATAGAAAAGAAAAGAGGCCCAGCAGAGTCCCTGTCTCCTCCTACCATCTGTGCTGCAAGCTCTGGGGTCCCTTACATTGGTCATCCCGAAACAAAGCTGAAGGCAGATCCCAGCCGGTTTTCCATTCACTATTCATTGAGGGGTCCATCCGCTCCACACGCATTCAGACAACTGCTGTGTTCAATCAGGGCCTTCTCCCAGAATTGACATGGTAATGAAGTCAGGTGTTGCTCAGTGAAAAGGCCGCATAGGTATGCCCCTCCCTGACAAATCCACCCTTTCACCCCATTGAGGCCTCAAAATTATCTCATAACATCACAACATCTGTGCACAGCCTCCTGCCTTTTGGAGCGGGACACGTTTATTCCTCAGCCTTGCCACCCCCACCGGCTCCCTGGGGTGGAGCAGGCCCAGCCTGGCCACTCGTGGGCTGCAGCCCACCAGCCCCCACAAGCCTTCCCTCCCGCTCCTGCCCACAGCCTTTGTGCTCCGAAAGCAGCTTTGCCCAGAAACACAGGTGCCCGGGCGCCGTGCACCAGGAATTTTTGTCTGATCATTTTCAGGTGTTAAAGGTGGACCACAGAGCTAAACTATCTCTTGTGCACTTGCTGTCAGAAAACCCTATAATTAGTCTAGCAAGGAAAGCCAGACAAAAGTGTGAGGTGGGGGGCTGGGGGGGCTGGGAGGGAGATGAAGTTAGCTAATGAATTTTGCTCAGACCCTAGCAAATGACATTTGCTCAACTAATAAGTGTATTTCAACTTTATTTAAACTGGCCCAGGTCAATGAAATGCTTCTAAGGAGAAACAGTGAGGTTGGGGTAATTTATAGAAAGGCTCCACCATCTGCAACTTATCTGTGTTCCATCCCGATACAATGATTCCATTTAATTTGATTTCACATTTAAGAGCCCTTCCTGGAAGGAAAAAATGAATATTCCTATATTCTATTTGCTATAACCTCACCTGTCTCTGCACATAGCTGAGAATAAATGTCACATTCACTGCAAATGGTCGTGGGCCATCCGGGGAGAGGCCGCCGGGATGGAGGTGGGGGGCAAGCAGGCACCTCCAGCAAGTGTCCACAGGGCACAGCTGAGGGCCGGTGTGGGCTCTGCGAGCTCAGGCTTGTTTTGTTTGCTGCCCGTGTCCAATTCAAGCGACGGTTTGGATAAACCGTTCTTGACTGTGTGTGAGATACATGTTTGGCTGACAACCGGGATGCACAGAGGAGCTCTTTCAGGGTGACTCAAGCTTTTTCAAGTCGCCCCCCCCCCCCCCCTTCAGTACCTTTCAAAAGCTTTTGGGTCAAAACTGAGCTGTTCTGAATTCACAGGACACAGAAACGCATCCTTGGCAGGTACTTTTCCTTCAGTCGCCCTTGAAAAAGAAGCTCTCTGCCTGCTGACGTTGGGAAGATGTGGGCTCGGGGCGGGAGGGTGGGAGACCCACCGGATGTCTCCTAAATGGGCTTCTCCTGTATTAGAGTTCTCCAGAGAAGCAGAATTGATAGGGTATACAGAGATGTGTAAGAAGAGATTTATTACGGGGGCTCATACAATTTTGGAGGCTGAGAAGTCCCATGATCTGCCATCTGCAAGCTGGAGAACCAGGAAAGCAGGTGGTGTAATTCAGTCCAAGCCTGAAGTCCTGAGCACCAGGGGAGCCAATGGTGTAACTCCCAGTCTGAGGCCAGAGACCTGAGAATGGGGGGCTAGGAAGGGGGCTTGGGAATGGTGGGGATTCCAGATATAAGTTCCAGAGTCTGAAGGCCCAAGAACAGGAGCTCCAGCGTGTAAGGGCAGGAAAAGTTGGATGTCCCAGCTCAAGAAGGTAGACAGAATTGGCTTCTTCCACCTTTCTGTTCACCTTCAACTTGTTAGGTGAAGGCAGATCTTCTTTACTCAGTCTTCTGAATCAAATACTAATCTCTTCCAGAAAATCCCTCACAGACGCACCCAGAAATAAAGTTTTTCCAGCTATCTGGGCATCCTGAAGCCCAGTCAAGTTGACACGGAAAATAACTATCCTATCTCCTCCTGTCCCCCTCAGTCACAGCCCTGGTGAACCCATCAGCACAGCCCCCCTGCAGAGTTGCAACTGCCTCCTGACTAGACCCCCCTCAACCCACCTCCTGTTCACCCTCCACGCAGAAGCTCAGGCAGGCTTCCAAAGCAGCACATAGCAGACTCAGCTACACAATGACCACTGACGGGGTCCCAGCCAGAGCCCGAGGCACAGATCTGGACACCGCACCTCCCAGGCTCAAAGCCCTTCAGTGGCTTCCTGCTGTCCCACAGCCTCTGTGTGCCCTTACTAATCAGGAAGGCCCTCTGAACCCCCACCTCTCAGAGCTCATTTCTTATACCCCCTCCTCTTCGAAGTCCTTAGAGCCTGCCCTGGGCCCCAAGGATTCTAGGGCCCCACTCCAACCCTTATGTGGATGAGCTCTTCCCCATGGGGCTGCGGGTCACTTATGGATTAAATTGTTTTCCCCAAAAATTTGTATGTTGAAGTCCTAACCCCAGTAACTCAGAGTATAACCTTATTTGGGGATAGGGTTACAGAAGTAAGCAAGTTCAAGTGAGGTCATGAGGGTGGGCTCTAATTCAGTATGACTGTGTCCTTATGAGAAGAGGAAATTTGGACTCAGATGTGCATAGAGGGAAGACCATGTGAAGAGACACAGAGAAGATGCCACCTGCAAGCCAAGGAGAGTGGCCTGGAACAGATCATCCCTCACAGCTCAGCAGGAACCATCCTGCCAGCACCTTGATCTCGGACTTGTAGCCTCCAGAACTGAGACAGTTTGAGCAATGTGGTTTGTGGTATTTTGTTACAGTGGCCTTAGCAAACTAGTTAAAACAGGGTCTGTAGGGTCTCCCCAAAGTGGAGCCCAGGAATCCCTGGCCCCAGGGCCTGGCCCCACTTCCAGGGCCTGAGCAGGCCTCTTCCGTGGGTGCACCCTCCCAACCCGAGGACCACGGGCCAGCTCTTCGAGGGGTGGGGGAAGGAGCTTGGGTTTGAGGGCTGGGGCATCTGCCTGCAAGGCCCTTCCCCGAGGCAGACAGACCCAGAGGTGGGAAGGGGAAGAGGGAAGACTGTAGACCAAAGACTACAGCTGTCCCCTTGCCCTGGACCCCCTCGCCCCATGCTCTGATCGGAGCTGTCTTCCTCCTCAGGACAGGGGAGCCCGGGGGGCAGGGAACGCTGTCCCCTGCTGCACCCCGTGCCCCGTCCCTGGATGGCAAGAAGCTGTGGAGCTAGAACAACATCCCTGCTCCTAGATTTTCCCTACAGTCTCTCTCCCAGGTTTATGAGTTGATCAAGACTTGGCTTCCTGTCACAACATCGCTGTGCCCTCAGGCCAACAGCCCTTTCAGAAAGCATCGAGATGCCACCACATTGTTTCTTCCTCTGTCACGGGGCACTTTGGTCGTTTTCATATTTTGGCTACTGTGACTAGTGCTGAAATGAACATGGGAGTGCAGATACGTTTCACGATCTCGATTTCAATTATTTTCGAGATAGACATCCAGAAGTAGGATTACTGGATAACATGGCAGTTTTATTTTTAATTTTTTGAGGAACCTTTACACTTGTTTCCACAGTGGCTGCGACATTCTTCACTTCTACCGACGACGTGTAAATGCTTCGATTTCATCACAGCCTGGCTGACCTTGCTGTCTTGTCTTTGTCGTCATGAAGGAGGCCCTCTGAGCTCAAGGGGGCTGAGCTGGCCCCTCCGTGTGCCCGGGACAAGGAGAGCCCGGGCGTGTGCGGGGCGGGGAGGCCTGGCCCGCGTGGTCCCCAGCCCCAGCTGGCACTGCCTGACCAGGGGGGTCGCAGAGCCAGGCGCCCGAAGTCAGGAGGGCCGCGGGCCTCTCCTGCCCTGTCATTAGCCGCAGCCCCTGCCTGCACCCAGCCTTGGGCTGCAGGACAGCAGTGCACACAAGGACGCAACTTCCCAGACCTGAAGTCACGCGCAGGACTCCCAGGGTCCCACGGCCTTGCCACCAGGGCCTCGGCCCCTTCTCCAGCACCAGCCCTCACCCGCCTCACGCCACGCCCCAGCCCTGCTTGGGAGCCGCTGTGTGTGGCCAGTAGAAGCTGCTGCCTCCCAGGTCCACGGCCACCAGCCGAAGTCACCCACCGTCCGCTGCACCACAGACCCCTGGCAGATGCTGCTGGTGCCTTAGGGCCCCGCAGTTCAGAGATTCGAAGTTCCTCACTGTTTTTACCAGATACTGAGTTTTGTTTTGTTTTGTTTTGTTTTTCTTTAATTATTACCTTCTGAACCTATTTGAACACAAAACAAAAAACCCCAGCCTGGGCCCTGCTTAGACCTCAGAGCCGCTGCCTCCCATGTGCCCAGAAACTCTTGGGGACATGGGTCACTCCTGGGGTCGCCTCTCACAAGCTGCTTCCTTCACCTATTACTGCTCGGTCATCGCTCCAGCCCCAGAGAACCCCTGCCACGGGGGATCAATCCCTCATCTTCCCCAACTGTCAAGGTGCTGTTATTCCCTCACTAAGTAAAAGTTGTTTGTAAACAGCGACCCCCAACTACTGTGGGTGAGGAGAGTCTGCTGCTGGGGGAGCCCCACGTAATTCCATAACGTCCCGGAGAAAAACTTGACATGGACCTTCATCTCACATTAGGATCCCAAATCCTCTCCCAGGGACGTGGTTAGACGCCTCCTGCCTCCCGAAATCCGCTTCCAAAGATGGTCCCCATGGTGCTCTTTGTGGGCTGGAGGACTGAGGTGTGGCTTTGCCCCGGCTCCCATGGAGGGGGACTCACTCCCCAGCCCGCCCCACCCCTGTCCGAGTCTGGGCTGGCCTGTGGCTTGCTCTGGCCATCACGGTTGGGCGGAAGTGAGGCAGCGTGGCATCTGGTGGCCTTTGTCTTCGCCCTCTTGGAATGCCTGGAGCCACTGGAGAGAGAGAGGCCACACAGAGAGGAGCCCAGGTGCCAACAGCCAGCACCAGGCCCCAGCAAGGGGCTCCTGGACCTCCTGCCCCAGCCGAGCTGCCCAAATTCCTGACCCGCAGTCCACACCCCGGGCAGTGGCTATTGTTTCAGGCCTACATCTTGGGGTATCAGTTCTGTGGCAATGTCTTTATGCAGACCTGAACCATTTCTTGGATTCTAATTCAACAGTGTTTTTGTTTTTGTTTTTTCTCAACCCATTTTACAACCTTCCTAAATCATTGCTCGCTGCTTCTTCAGAAGTCCGGCTTATAATAGCCAAACAATCTGTGCACTGTAGTCTCATTACAAACCCTATTTATCTTCCTTAAATATTCCAGAACAATAAAACGAAAAATAGTATCAAGTTACTTTGGCTGGAGTTACCAAATAGCCCTTCCACAGCATTGAACGTCCTATTTTTTTACCTTAGTTTAAAGAAAAATGTGTGTGTGTGTGTGTGTGTGTGTGTGTGTGTGTGTGTGTGTGTGTGTGTGTACGGATGACTCTGGTGATCCACTTTTTGGGAAAATGTCACATAATCATCACTTTCCTTCTTTCTGCCAATATCTGTCCCCATCCTGGGAATACAGTGGCTCAAGATGCCCCCTCGTGTCCCTTGTCCCGTACCTCAGGTCCCAGCTTCTCCTGACGGCTCCTCCCTTGTATCCAATGTTGCTCGATTATCTCTTACTCCATCGAACCCCATCGCTGGTCAACAAATATCTGTTGAACAAGCTCTGCAGAGGGGGTGCCCCTGAGAGCCTCCTCCAGCCCTTTTCCTCGCCCTCCCCAACCGGCTGCAAGACTTCCTGTTCCGACATTCCTGGACTTCCAAATATCTTACACTGTCAGGAGAATCCACCTTTCCACTCTTCCCTGGGCTCACCCCAAAAGTGGCCGACCAGAGACCAGCAATTGGTGGACCATGAAAGAGACCCCTGGAAGGTCCCATGGTACACAGGAAGACAGAGGACACACCTGTGGCCAGGTGCTTTTTTCAAACTCACGGTTTATTAACTCAGCAAAACCTTTCTAGCACCCAATAATTCCATTCTAACTGTTTGTCTTAGTCCATTTTCTGTTGCTATAACAGAATGCCATAGACTGGGTAATTCATAAAGAAAAGAAATCTGTTCTTACAGCTCTGGAGGCTGGGAAGCCCAACAGCATGGCACCAGCATCTGGCGAGGGCCTTCTTGCTGCACCACAGCAGGGCAGACTGCATCACATGTGGAGAGGCATCACCTCAGGTCTCTCTTCCTCTTCTTATAAAGCCACCAGTCCCATCATGGGAGCCCCTCCCTGATGACTTTATCTAATCCTAATTACCTCCCAAAGGTCCCACCTCCAAATACCATCAACACATGAATTTCGGTATTAAGTTTCCAACACATGAAATTTGGGGAACACATTCAAATCATAGCATCATTCAGGGGATGTCCTCCAACTTCATACTAAGAAAACCACACAAAGCATAAATCAATAAGGCACGGCGCTCAACCTTGAAGAACTCGCCATCTGGTGAAGAAGACTGACTGGGACATGATTGGGGACCGCACCGGCAGGGCCATCGGGGCTAGGGCAGACATGAGCACAGGTGCAGTGGGAGCATGGGGCCAGGGGTGATGGTTAGAAAGGCTTAATAGTGAAGGGCACATTTGAGCTGGCCCTCGAAAGAGGAAGAGATTTGCCACTTGACTGTAGATAGAGAAGGGAAAAGGGGGTTCCAGGCAGCAGGACAAAGGGAGACCCAGAGGAGGGAAGCATTTGTCTGGAGGAAACTGGACAGGCCTAGAAAGGTGGATTGGCAGCAGGCTGTGGGCTGTGAGGGGCCTGATTTCCTTTACTCCATCACTGAACCTGTGCTAAGTGATACTGACAGCTAAGGGCACAGCGGGGCATCCCCGGGGCCAGGACCAGGGTGACAGTCTGAAAGCAGCAAGGCCTTGAACACAGAATTCAAGAGGCTCTCACAAAATTCAGTGATCGAGATACATAATATTTTAATGTAATACTTAGGAAATCTAAATTACTGCAAAAATTCGTGGTGAACAAAAGAGAGCTGTGCGGGATAAATAAGTCCCGGGGTCTAACGCATAGCACGCTGACAATACTTAATAGTACTGTGTCGCATGCCGCAAGGTTGTCAAGAGAGTAGACTTCAGGGACTGTTACCACCAAAAAAAAAAAAGAAAGAAAGATGTCTACGTGAGGAGATAAATATGTTATAGTAATCATTTCATTATGTATATGCATATCAAAATGTCCCATTATGCTCCTAAAATACACACAATTTTTTTAAAAAGACAGAATCAGTATTATTGAAATCTCCTTTTGTTTCTGGCTTATTTCCACCATTAAAATGAAATTTTTTAGGTGTTCACCACTATGGGTATTTGTGCACTTGTTTTTACCAATAATCCCCTTAACTTTATTTCTAGAGAAAATGAGAGAAAGGAAAATTCATGAAGATAGTTTGCCCCCGAGGTGGGGGCATTCCTGCCTTGGTCTCCAGTAAACTTTTTTTGCCTACAAATTCCCCCCACCTTTTGGAAAAGGAAAACATTTTTAACTGAGTGCTTCAGGCCAGGAGCTGAAAGCTGCCCCTCACGCTGAACACTGTCCCACGCCCTTTCCTCCGTCCCCTAAGGCAGCGGCCAGGCGCCCTGGGGCGCGGCTGTGTGTGCATCCTGCCCCAGGAAGGGGGTGGGCACTACAGACACCGCCAAACGGTGCCAGCCTAATCAACCCAGGCTCACGGAAGGAAGGAGTGTGGGGACGGATCTGGTCATTAATGGCATGGCTGTAGATTCCAAAGGAAACGGAGGACGCGACCCCAACACGCCAGGGCTTTCCTTAAAGGCACAGACAGAAAAAGGAGAAGCAGCCACTGGGCAGATGCCAGGGGTCAGGGCAGCCGTGCCTATGCCCGTGGTCACCCCATAACCGCCCCACATGGACCAGTGAGCACCTTATCGTCAAGGTGCCTTCTCTTCCATCACTGCTGGCTCCTTCACTTTTCAAATAATGACCATTTGGGATGAAATTTCTTACTCTTGGATCCTAGCCAAGAAGTGAATTTCTTTTCAGAGTTTTAGAAAATGTTCAAGTTCCTCATATAGGTGCTAATTTCAACTAATTTTTTTTTTTCTTAAGTCATTGTTTTGTGTGTGTGTGTGTTTTGGCAGCTGGCCAACATAGGGATCGAACCCTGGACCTTGGTGTCATCTGCACAATGCTCTAACCAACTGAGCAACGGGCCAACCGGCCAGCGCTAATTTCAACTAATTTTAAACAAAATTTTCCATAAGCAACTAAATATTTAAAATGTGTATTTGCTTTGTAAAAGTGAATCAGCTCAGTTCTGCAGGCCTGAAGATATAACAAGGAGAATCCGGGATTGCAGAAAGCAAAGGAGGGAGACACTCTGAGATTTACCCCTAACGCAGGAAGAAAGCGCTTGTCTGCTATTTACCAGTGTTCTCTGGGGACCCCAGCAGCAGCCACTGTGGCCGGCCACCCATGTGAGCTGATTTGCTTTCAGAACCACTGGCTAACCCATGTGAGCCAGGAGCCTGGGTTGTCCATTCAAAGCCCACAAGTGCCTACTGAGGCGGAACTTAAAGGGAAAAGTTCAGAGGAAAGGGTTTCTCCCTTCCCTGACCCTGAAAGAGACCCAATTGTAGCCTGCGGGGCTGGATGGAAAGATTTAGACAATAATCACAGAACAGAGAGGACAAAAGGTCACACTGAGTTTCTATGGCGTGGTGGAAAGCCTGCCTGCCTGGAGTCAAGAGAGCAGCCCTGGAATCCTGCAACACACCTGCTGAGTTCCTGAGGTGCACTCTGAGCCCAGCGTCTTCACCCCGACAAGGCTCACGGCCCCTCCTTTCTGCACACGGTGCCCCTGGCTCCCTGACTGTTCCTCCTCTTCCCTCCCTCCAAGGAACCCTCCACACAGGCTCTAGGGGTCTCTCCACAGAGCCAGTTTTTCCTTGTGACCTTGCTTCAAAATTACCACTGAGCACCCTATGCAAGTGCTTACCAGGAGGAAGCACCCCTGCCCATGGGGTCAGCTCCATGCTCCTGAGTCCTCTGGGATATGGTCTGGCCTGAGTCCCCACCTTAATGCCTGTCATCGCTGGGCCGCGTGGGTGGGGCTCTTCAATGCCCCCTGTGTCCCCTTTGCCCTTCCTCTCTGCTTGAACACCCGTGGTCTGGCCTGAGTCCCCACCTTAATGCCTGTCATCGCTGGGCCGGGTGGGTGGGGCTCTTCAATGCCCCCTGTGTCCCCTTTGCCCTTCCTCTCTGCTTGAACACCCCACCTAGCACTCAAACTGCCAAACGATAGACCCACCTCCAAAGGCTATTGTGAGTAAGGAACACAAGAAAAAAACCCTCGGAGGCATTTATGACAGCCCCTGGCATGGTAAGTACTATGTACGTACCTGTCATCATTATCATAATTATATTACTAGAATTGCCCACCGCTCCTGCCATCTCCTAAGACCCGTCTCTGCAGCAAGTCTTCCCATCCTCCTGCTCCCTGCTCAGGGTTTCCCGGCACCCTGGGCTTGCCTCTCCCAGGACTTAGCCCGTTGCGATGTGCATATTTGTCACCTGCCTCTCCAACAAATGTGCATCTCTCATCCTTGTTTCCTATGCTGCTATCCTGGTAGTTGCCACAGCACTGCTGCTCAAAATTAGTAAATGAATGAATGAACGAACACATCCCTGCCACGGTGTGCACACAGATGTTAGTTTACTATCAAGCCTCTTCTCAAAGATATTTAACAGTGACCTTAACTCTGCAGCCTGCTCCCCTAGCCTGGAGGCTCTGATTATCATGACAGTCACTATTTGTCCCATCTGTGGTCTCTGCCACAGCTGTCACCCACTTGGTCCACATTCAACCCAAGCACAGTGGAGCGTTGACTCTGTGCTGCCATCCACACCATCTGCTGCCCCAAGATTCTCCATCCTCCCCAGGACACTATCTCACTGCAACTTGGTCCTGACCGTTTCCACTAGCTTGTTCAGAAAACAGAAAGGCTTGCTTTTCTCTACAAACAATGTCTTGTGCATACCATTCAGAGAAGAGGCTGGGGTCTGGATCTCCCAGCCACGGTTCAGCTCAGCCTCTTTGCTTCATCACCTAGTTTGCTTTCTTCCCATCTATTAGGAACAGTGACATGGGCCCGGACTGCCCTGAAACGTCTCATAATGAACTGCCCTGCCACTGTCCTGTCCTCAGGTTGGAGGAGGCCTCAGCGGTTCTGTGCAGAGAAGAACACGGGCAGACCAACATCTTTCCTATTCCTTGATAACCACTTGAAAATGTCAGTCAGTCACTCCGCTCTTTCCCTCAATTCAACAACTTCTGTTTCCTTGATATGTCTTCATAAGGATCATTAACTCAGCAAAAGGAAAGAAGTGTTCATAGCATTCGAGATGCCAAGGAAGGAGCTGGCCCTGCCCTAAGTGGAGAAAGATACAGTAGGATTTGTGGGCAGGGCTGTTTTTCAGGTGGAAAAAGGAGCTCAACATTAAGATTTTCATTTCAGTACAAATTTCAGAGACACATCCTTCCTGGGACAAATTCTCAACTTCCTGATCAATCACAGGACTAGCTCTAAAGATGCTGGTTTTCTTTAGGTGATAAATCAGAAATATCAAGGCATCATAGGAGTTCTTCCTGGGAATAAACTTCTCAAGGAGTGACATTAAAACTAACGAAGATGAAAATGTGTTTCCCCCTCTTATTTGAAATGGCAGCGATAACATTCAAAGTCAAGAACAGTGACAAAAGTGTAGCACCTGTGGGCAGCACAGCAGCAAAAGGTACCCTATGGAAGCTCGGTCGTCCTAACCCTTCTCTCGGTGCCTGCACCTGTGTCTCGCCTTGGGAAACGAGTGGTGAGTCAGGGGCCGGATGAAGAGCCACCTTCTGCGTCCTTCGGTCTTCTGAAGCCAATCGACTGAAGCCACAAGGCCTGGCTTATATGTCTGCACTTCCTTCTCCCCACTTGTTTGGGTACCACAAATTCAGAGTGGCCATGTGCTTGTCTCCACTCTAGAGTCTTCCAGAGGTAGAAAAATTTGTGTCAATTAAATAAGTCAATCAAAATGTGACATCAGTCTTCACACCAGAAGAGAAAGTGCATGCATCCAAGTCTTTTTGTTTCTATGATGCCGTGGAGATCTATGCACTTGTAGCGTGTCACTTCTTCATTAACGGTTTTCTTCTGCTAAGAATAAAATAACTTCTCTCATTCATTCCACGGATATTAATTAGAACTTCGTTGTGCTCGTCCCAGTGCTGGGTGCCGGGAAACAACAGTGAACACGAGACACTGGGCAGGTCTCTAAGGAGCTTATTGTGTCAAAGGGAAGTGGAAATATCAACACACACGAGCCAGATACTCACCTGCAAATGTTCTTTCTCTACGCCTTGCTGGAAATCTGTACAGGGCAGGGCAGGGCCTGACGGAGGAAATGCCCTCTTCTAACTGGAGGGTTGGGCCACAAAAGGCTTTGTGTGTCTGAGTCTTAAGTGAGGGAACTTGCAGGCTAGGCCAAGGGCAGGGTGAGCACCAGGGTCTTCAGAAAAGTGACGGGCACCAGGTGAGATACTCTTTGACCCATTTGGGGTGAGCAGGGGCCAGTCATGCAGGCGCCACCCTGAAGAGCTGGGGGACCCACTGAACAGGGAAAAGCGCAGCTGTGAGTTTCTGTAAAACTGCTCTCGTGCAGGATGAAGGACAGAACGGGAATGCACGTGTCTTGTGCTTGCTCAGCGTCTGTTTTGAGCAGCACACCGTGCAAGGCAGAGCAGAAGATCCAAGCTGTGTGACAAATGGCCCCCACCTGCTGATCAAATCTGTCTGGACACAAGAGTTGGACACAGCAAGATGTCTGTGTGCCCTGGAGCAGGCTACCGCACCCAGCATGAACACGCCCCTGTCCTGTACCCCCCAACTCAGAGCTTCCTAACTGTCCCTGCTCCCTGTCATCCCTAGAAGACACTGGAAGGATCTCTTCTCCTAGACATAAATAGGAAGGGAAAATTCCACGAATTCACAGCCATCTGCGAACCATCTACTCTGTAATGGTCGTTGTGGGGACAAGAGATAAATATGAAAATGCAGCTGATCTTGAAGGTGGCACCACAGTCTGAAGGATGAGACCACCACAGGTGACT
>NW_007726270.1:604971-608157 GCF_000696425.1 Galeopterus variegatus | reverse complement strand
GTCATGCAGGCGCCACCCTGAAGAGCTGGGGGACCCACTGAAGAGGGAAAAGCGCAGCTCTGAGTTTCTGTAAAACTGCTCTCGTGCAGGATGAAGGACAGAACGGGAATGCACGTGTCTTGTGCTTGCTCAGCGTCTGTTTTGAGCAGCACACCGTGCAAGGCAGAGCAGAAGATCCAAGCTGTGTGACAAATGGCCCCCACCTGCTGATCAAATCTGTCTGGACACAAGAGTTGGACACAGCAAGATGTCTGTGTGCCCTGGAGCAGGCTACCGCACCCAGCATGAACACGCCCCTGTCCTGTACCCCCCAACTCAGAGCTTCCTAACTGTCCCTGCTCCCTGTCATCCCTAGAAGACACTGGAAGGATCTCTTCTCCTAGACATAAATAGGAAGGGAAAATTCCACGAATTCACAGCCATCTGCGAACCATCTACTCTGTAATGGTCGTTGTGGGGACAAGAGATAAATATGAAAATGCAGCTGATCTTGAAGGTGGCACCACAGTCTGAAGGATGAGACCACCACAGGTGACTCTGACAAAATGTAATAGCGGGGGGCTGGGTGCTGCACTTATCTGAAGGCAACAAGGAGGCCCTTTGGAAGAGGTGGATGAAGACCACCGATGAAGTCCTGGGGAAGGCACCAGGGCACCAGGAGCAGACCTGGGAGGTGCCACCAAGCCAGGGGCTCCAAGGAGCGCTGGCAGCCTGGGCACAGAAGTCCCACACTCTTTCCATCTGTCAGGTGGGGGCTGCTGAGAGGCTGGGCCACGAGAACGGCAGGGGCCCAGCTCGCTAGAAGGAAATTACTCTGGCCTTGCTGGCGTGGAACAGAGAGGCTGGGGGGACACAAAGCCCCAGAAAGTGCAACTGTGGCCTCATCGTGACCTCAATGCTGCTGACTGCCCTACCTGCATCCCCCATGCCAAAGTGTCACTTAGGTCTAATTCTACTGAGCCTTAACCACAGGGTGCAAAAGTGACTCCATAACTGGTACACAGAGAAAGGTGGCACAACAGGGCACTGTCAGCCAGATTCACTAACTTGCAGACCATCCTGCATGACATTTCCACTTGGCTGCAGCAGGCACTAGAAATCCTCCACTGACTAGCCTCAATCACTTGGTCATAGCTAGGTGACGTTTGACCAGGACAGTTGGGTTGACACTTGCTTAGGCTATTGTCCTTAATTGTTAATGGCGTCTTCTTTTATCTTCAAAGATATCCTGCTTTGGAGAATAAATACTGTGGTCACCCAAATGCTGACACCATTGCTTGGAAACATGACACTTCTGTTTGGGGTGTGGGGACGCGTGTGTCTGTCCACCTGTGTGGCCTTGCTTGTGAGCTCTCTGAGGATTGGCAGGATCCCTGACTCATCTAGTTTCCTATTTCTCAGGGTGACATATGCTGTGATTAGTGCAAATTTCCCTTTAGCCCAAGAATGGGGCAAAAACTGAAGGAAAAAGGAGCTATGTGCCCCGAAAGCCTAAGAAGGCCTCCAGCAGTTGGGGTTGGAAGCTTTCTCCAAAGCCCCATCCCCAGCAGCCCATGGATAAAAGAGGAAGGGGCAGGCCAGCCCTGGGGGGTGGGCTGCTCCTGGAGAGGCCACTGCCCGCCCCCAGGGGTGCCCAAGGCGGCTCTGAGGACATCTCCCCGGACCAGGCTGCCAAGGCCAGGAGAGGGCAGAGCTGCTGTCTGTCCGTCTGTCCATGGGGCAGAGCGCCGCCCTCTCCAGCTGTGCAGTGCCTCGGCCCTCCAGTCATCACTCCAGACCTCTGTTTCCCAACCGAATTTAAAACACAGCACAAGGTGACCTTTAGGGCTCCATTTTGGCAACAACAAAATTGTTATTTTTGAGTCTGTGAACATGACAAATGCAACACCCCGGTCTGGTAAAACACCCACCTCCGAAATCTGGGCAGCGTCCCACGGAGGTCCTGGACTTGCACCCGCACTCCCTGCTGCCCTCCGGCCCGTCACGGTCCTCTGCTGATCCGGCCTGGCCCCCGCGAGGCTCTGGACCACAGGAGTCGGCGGCCTCGGGCTGAGTCCCCATGGACTCACATCCCGCTCCTCTTCAGCACGTGGGCCCCAGCCCCGTCCCTGTCCCCAGCACGTTTGTTGACATTTGGTTTTGAGCTATTTCCTCTGAGTGTGTCTTTAGGACACGATGTCACCACTGGTGGCTCTGGCATGCCTACGCTGGAGGCTGAGCGGTCAGGGGAGCTGCGAGAGCAGCAGGAATGGAGCTGCCCACCCTTCCCACGGGGCCCAGCACTCCCACGCGTGGGCCGCCATCAGGATGCCCGGGAGGCCTGGCAGACCAGACCCCGGGCCCAGCCGCAGAGTTCCTGATTCAGCAGGTCGGGGCGGGATCTGAGGATCCGCATTTCTGAGGCGCTCCAGCTGATGCTGACATCCTCGACCCCTCTCCAGAAGCACTGCCCTCCAGCGTTGAGAAGACGGGTCGTTCTGCCCCAGTTGCTGCTCCACTGCCATGCCCGTGGTGAGAGCCCCTGCCCCTCTGTTGCAGGAGTGCACAGCCCAGGATGGGTTCTGGTGGAGGAGCACAGGCAGGCGGATCCAGGCTTGGGGACCAGTGAGGAAGTGGCATCTGAGACCCGAAGGACAGAGCAGGGCGGCAATGAAAGGGAGAGTGAGGGGTACACCAGGTGAGGGCCGGGTGTCAGGAAACACCATCCCCGGGTCCCCCTGGGAACAGCAGGCACATATGGCTGCAGCGTCCTGGAGAGGAGCGAGTGACGGACATGGAGGCTGGAGAGTGGGCCGGGCCGCACCTGCTGGGCTCCAGGCTGGCCGAGGACTCTGGCCGTCCTCCTGGTGGCATGGCCGAGTGTCTCAACTCGGCTGCCTGCTGTCAGCAGGTGGGGTTGGCTTGGCCCTGAGGAGCAGGGTGGACCCCCAGTCAGGAGTGACCGCCTAGAGGGGAGAGGGACCAGCCCCAGGGCCCAGGATGGAGGGGAGATGGGAGAATGGGGGAGAAAAATCAGAGCCGGCTTTGTTTTTCAGAAGCAAACTCAAAGGGGGCCCTGTCAGTTAAAAAACAAACAACAAAATGACCCTGACAGTGTGGGTACCACGGGTTAAAAACGCAGTCGGTTGCCGATCTTCTCTTGATCCCTGCAGGATCAAATAGCATTGGGCATCACTCCACGATGGT
>NW_007726270.1:602021-604621 GCF_000696425.1 Galeopterus variegatus | reverse complement strand
TTGCCGATCTTCTCTTGATCCCTGCAGGATCAAATAGCATTGGGCATCACTCCACGATGGTCAACGTCCCTTTGCAGCTGGTCACGCCAGTCTGTGTTCAGCTCTGGAAGTACTGCGCCCCCACGTTGGCTCCCAGTTCTGCAGCTTCTCCTTCTACTTAGGACCTCTCCCTCCACCCTCCTCCAGCCCACACGCAGACCTTCTCAGTGCCTCACTCTCCCCGGTTTGGGGAGCTCTGGAGACACTGGCCTCTTATCTTAAAATGCAAATCAGGGAATAGACTTGGATGTAGAGAGTGTTTCATTACAGCCAACTTGTCAAGTGCATCTCCGTTCGCTCGTCCCTTCATGCACCCTGGGCCAGCCACTCCTGCAGGTGCTGGGGCAAGAGGCTTGCAAGGGGACAGGAGGCCCTCATGTCGGGAGTGTATTAGACAAGGCCTTTCAGATGGTTAACAGGTGCTACACAGAGAACCAAAGCAGGCTAACAGGACAGAGAACGACTGAGGAAGGCTACTGAGTCCATCTGCCTTGGTGGTAAACCCGGAGCCCAAATGCCAGACAGTCCCTCGAATCAGCTCCATTCGCAAATCTCTATTTCTCATTTCTTACGTCCAGACCCTTAAAATAATCAGCACAAAGTCAAGACATCTAAAACCAAAAAACAACATAACAGAAAAACCAAAACTCTCCCAACCTTCCCACTCTACTTTGTGACCTAAAAAGCAAAATCTTTCTAAAGCATAACAAGCTACTTGAGCTGAAGAAAACACCAAACTCTAAAAGGCCAGGAATCCAGTGTGTGTTCTTTGTCACGTGAACACTAAATACCAAGAAACCATCCCGGGACAAGGAGGCCGGCCCAAACCAGCTGCTTCAAAGAAGCTGTTCTTTAACTGAAGGCTTAACACGATGACCCCAGAAACGCCGGGGGAAAATAACGCATCCAGCTCCAAGCAGCCAGCGTTCCAGCCAGGGCTGCCAGAATGGTCCTCACTGCAGGATTCACAGCATTAAAATCCCATTTGCAGAGGCTGCCAAGTGTCGGCCTTTTTAAATAGCCCTACTTCCACGCAGATGAAAAAGAAAAAAAAGAAGGTAAAAGTTCACAAAACTTAAAAATTTAGAATCAACCGTACCTCTCCCCACAAATAAATAAAGCTGATACAGCCACGGTGGCAATTCTTTCAGACGAACAGAGCTGTTTCCTCCTTGGCTGGCTGTTTTATTTTTAAACTGGAGAGACACATGCATCAGCGCCTCTCCACGTGGAAGTCGGGGCTGTGTGTCACCGCGTCTTAGTTCTCTCGGGCCCCCTTCAGGGCAACAGCTCTCCACCGCGGCCCCAGGGAAAAAATGCCTTTTCCCACTCGAGCCTCTCATCCTGGAGCTGATCTCTCCAGTTTGGGCGTGAGCAAATCTGGGCCTTTTCTTTTTTATCCTGGTGTGTTTAATTTACAATTATTGTGCTAAACAGTGTGAATGTTTACCATATGTTGGTGCTGTGGCAAAATATTCCTGGCTCCCATAAAAAGGCAGGTTGCTGAGTCATGCTGAGTCACTCACCTAGAGAAATCCTCCGGGAGGTCATTAAAAACAGCTGGGCCAGCAGGGTGCCCTCCTCGGCCCCCTGCCAGGAGGAGGAGGGGACAGCACAGCTGACAGTCAGACCAGGACAGCAGCTCTTACAGAACAGCAGAGCAGCGTTGCCATCGCGCTCTCTAGAACGCTGCCTACAGACGAGAATGGCAGAGAAGGAGCCGGGACAATGAACAGGACCAAAAACTCGTAGGTAGAAACAGTGTGACATCAAAATGAAAAGCAGAACTCAGTCGTCGCCAATGCACAAAGAGCGCTTTAGGTTAGGTTTTTTTTAAAATGTGTTCTTTGTTCTCTCATATGGTTTATATTCAAAGGTGAACACATTCATTTATTTTGATGATAAATAATCGTGTTTTAAACTGGAACAAGTGAGAGAGGGTGAGTCCTGTAGTTCCTTCACTGTCTCCAAAAGTCAGAAGCTCCATTCTATCATAAAATGACCACTTCTAATCACGATACGGCTGCAACTAGTGATTAGGATAAAATACTAGGAAAAACTAAACCACTGCTCACGACTCGCTGGAGGACAGTGGCTGTCACATTGTGTGTGCTTAAGGATCATCCGAGGGATCCTATCAAAATGCTGGTTCCACAGTCACATTTCCACCTCTGCTAGGAAGCTGAGGGTCCGGGGAGTGTTTCTTGAAGCATGATCCAAGATTGCCCGGGAATCTTGTGAAAATTTTAAATTCATTGTTCCCATTCCCCACCCAACACCAGATTCTTATGGAATAGGCAGGGGTAGAGGGTCTGCAAATCCATGTTTTCCAGAAGCTTCCAGGTCGTTCAAGTCAGGTTCTCCCTGGCAGTGCTTTGGAGAACAAAACAGCAAAGTCCCATTCCCGCCGAGGTGACCCTGGATTCCCGAGCAGACATGGAAACGCTGCCCAGGGTTTGTTACTCTGCTCCACCTGAGAATAACTTCAATCACCACTTTCTTTTTTTTTTTTTGTCTTTTGTCTGTGTCCGGCAACGGATCGCAACCCTCAGTGTCGCCCC
>NW_007726270.1:600803-601796 GCF_000696425.1 Galeopterus variegatus | reverse complement strand
CGCCGCCGCGCTTCCCAAGCGGCGCACTATCCAGTGCGCCACCGGGCCGGCCCCTTCAATCACCACTTTCTCCATACTTGACTGGGAAAAAAAGGGGTGAAGAGATGAAAGAAGCAGGATCTGCCGTCGCGGCTTTGCTCCCTGGTCTCTGAGAGGCTCTGTGACCTCGGATGTGTTGCTTAATCTCTCTGAGTCTCGCCTCCTTACCCTAAAATGGGTCTCCTAAAGCTCTGGCTGCTTGCTGGGGTTGTCGCGAGGACTAAGTGCACGCCTTCGTGCTGGCCCGGCTGGTGCCTGACCCTGCCTCTCCTCCTCTACTGCTGTCAAGCTCCAATCACTGTGAGCAGAGAGAAACTAAACATGACTCCCCTGAACGTCGCAACACTATCAAGGAGAGTCAGTGTGACCTCTCAAGGTGGAGAGTGAAAAACTGCTCAAACAGTCCAAAGACCTTCTAGATTAGCCAAACATCAGCCCTTGGCAGGTGTGGACTTCACAGACCCAGGGGAAACAGGAGTGGGCCATCTTCTTGGAATGGGACCTGGAGTCACAGGCTCTGGAAGGCGGGCATGGAAGGAACATGTCACTAGGCCAGCGAGGCCCCTGGGAGTTTCTGACCATGCCAGCCACTCATTGCCACAAATCCACCAGCTCACACTTAGGGTCCAAAGAAGTCATTTAAGTGTTTTAGCCTGTGCTATTGCCAGTTTTCAAAGTTACTTATATGCCCAGATGACAGATGGCAAATAAGTTTCCAGCACAGGGCCTGTCAAGTGCTGTGGCTGCCTGTGCACTGTGTTAAGAAGGATTCTGAGGCTTCAGCAGGGTTCCAGAGTGGCAGCACTCGGCCCTGGATTTACCACGCTCCCATTGGTAATATCTGTGAATTGCGGGATTTGAGCACATCTTCTGACACGTGCCTCTAGGAAGTTGAGGATCTACTGCTATAGCTCTAAGTCCCCTGAGGGCATGAACTCCTTTGAGATTCAAGAT
>NW_007726270.1:597307-600170 GCF_000696425.1 Galeopterus variegatus | reverse complement strand
GAGGATCTACTGCTATAGCTCTAAGTCCCCTGAGGGCATGAACTCCTTTGAGATTCAAGATATGGATCCTGGGCCGGCCAGGTGGCGCACTGCTACAGTGCGCCGCTTGGGAGCGCAGCGGTGCTCCCGCCGAGGGTTCGGATCCCACATACGGACCGGTTCCCGCTCACTGGCTGAGCGAGGTGTGGGCGCAGCACCGAGGGTTGCGATCCCATTGCCAGTCCCGGTCCAGTACGGGTGTGACACTGAGGGTTGCGATCCGTTGCCGGACACGAAAAAAGACAAAAAGGGAAAAAAAAAAAAAGATATGGATCCTCTCTCCACTCACACACACAGAGTAGTTTGCATATAGTTTTGTCCAGGGTAAGACCCCCACATCTGACACAAAGGGACAAATACTGTATAATTCCACATGTGTGAGGCACCTAGAGTAATACAATTCATAGACACAGATGGTGGAATAGAGGTTACCGGGGGCTGGGGGTGGGGGATGGGGAGTTTTTGGTTAATGGGTACAGAGTCTCAGTTGGGGAAGACGAAAAAGTTCTAGAGATGGATGTGGTGATGATGCCACAACAATATGAATGCCACCAAATGGGACACTTAAAAATGGTTAAAATGGTAAATTGTACGTTACGTGCATTTCGCCGCAGTATGCCACGGAAGCTCCTTGAGTGACCCCCGCCCTGGACCCTCCCCCTCCCCCCGAGGAGTAACCTCCACCCTGACTTCAGCTCCGTTCATCCTCTGCGTTGCTCCATGCTCTTCTCCACGTGTTGAGAACACCGGACGGTGCTGGGTTGCGCACTGCACCTCTCCAGATCGCACTGCACACACACTTCTGCAACCAGTTGCTTTTCTCCTGCCATTATGTTTTCGATCTTCCTTCATTTTGATATGTGTGGCACTGATCCATTCATTGTCACTGCTCCATGGTATTTCACTGTAGGATCTGTGAAAGTTGGTGAAATCACTTTCCGTCAGACCCAGACAAAATAGGGCTGGGAAAGACACAAAGGAGGCAGGGCTCGTGCTTGCTTGTCTGAGATAAGAACTGTTTCCAAAGACCTTGTAAAACCCATCAGAAATCCCTACACATCCTCCACGCATCACCTGCTTTGCATGCGTGCACGTATTTCTGTGACAAAGTTTATCATCAGACATTCTTTAGAACTGCAGTAATTCAGATAAGATACTCCAAGAAGAAATTTGCCTGGTAACAGCATCTCAACCAATGAATTGATGGTAAATCTGATTTTGAGCCTCCAAAACCAATGAACTCTGTTCCAAGCAGCTTATGTGAACCTCCCCCTTTCTCTTACCCTCCCTCATCGCCTGCACTGGTGGTTTGCCATCATGTGCATTCCAGATTTTAATTCTATATTATATTCCTGAATAAATTCAATATACTTGGAGATATCTTTCTCTAATTTTCTTTTCTAGGTTAACAGATTCTACCACATTTATTTATCTCCTCTCCTATACACGGAGACTCGGGGTGTTTCCAGTTTTGCATAATCACACACAAATGATGCAGTAAACATGTGTGCATGTTTATTCAAGTGCCCATGACTAGAATTGTGGAGTCCAGAATTGGCACATCTTCAGCATTACTCAGAATGCCACTCTGCATTCCAGCATGGGGGGATCAGTTCCCAAGCCTGCCAGCAGCATTTAAGAAGTCCCACTGCCCCACATCCTCACCAGACTTGGCACCGTCAGACTTGTAATTTTTGCCAATCTCATGGATGTGTTGCACCACTGTAAACCAAGTCCTCCTACCCGTATCATCTGGCTGCCACAATTCCAAGCCTCCCCCACCCACATACCTCCTACAGTCGCCACCAACCCTCTTTCCACTGGTTGCTTATACTCTTCCTGGGCTCACTGCACTCCGGTCACACCAGCCCCCTCAGTGCACCGTGAATGCATCCCTTGGAACTTTTATGTGGCTGTTCCCTCTTCCATAAATGCTGTTCCCCAGATACCATCATGGCTCTCTCCTTACTTCAAGTCTCTGCTCAAATGTCACCTTCTCAATGCAGCCTACAGGGACCATCTTATACAAAATTATTACCCATTCTTGCTTCTGGCACTTCTCAACCCCCGTCCCTGCTTTTTTGCCACAGCCTTTATCATCTTCTAATAACCTATGCAACTTACTCGCCAATTTTGTATCCTTGTCTCTCCCCACTAGCAGGTCATATCTATCCTGGTTGTGAAGGGTTTTTGTTGGTTTTGTGCACTAATGTTTCCTAAATTCCTAGGAGAGAGCCTGGCACATAGTAGGTGTTCATACTTATCGAAGGGTGTAAACACTTATCGAATACATGGATGGACGGATGGGTGGATGGATGAGTGGGTTGATAGATGGCTGGGTGGATAGATGGCTAGGTGGATGGATGGATGGGTAGGTGGGTGGGTAGCTGGATGGATGGATGGCTGATAGATGGGTGAATGGAGGGGTGAGTGGATGAATGCATGGATGGGTGGCCGAAGGATAGAGAGATGGATGGATGGATGGATGGATGGATGGATGGATGGATGGATGGATGGATGGATGGATGGATGGATGGATGGATGGATGGATGGATGGATGGATGGATGGATGGATGGATGGATGGATGGATGGATGGATGGATGGATGGATGGATGGATGGATGGATGGATGGATGGATGGATGGTGGATGGATGGGTGGATGGATGGGTGGGTGGATGGATGAGTGGATGGATGAGTGGATGGATGGGTGGGTGGGTGGATGGATGAGTGGATGGATGGGTGGGTGGATGGGTGGGTGGATGGATGGATGGGTGGATGGATGGGTGGATGGGTGGGCGGATGGATGGATGGGTGGGTGGATGG
>NW_007726270.1:587438-597110 GCF_000696425.1 Galeopterus variegatus | reverse complement strand
GATGGATGGGTGGATGGATGGGTGGGTGGATGGATGAGTGGATGGATGGGTGGATGGATGGATGGGTGGGTGGATGGATGGGTGGGTGGGTGGATGGATGGGTGGGCGGATGGATGGGTGGGCGGATGGATGGGTGGGTGGGTACATGCCTTTGAGCTCTATTTCATTTGTGTACCACTCACACTGGCTCCAGTTTCTGAGCTTGGAAAACCTGTACTCTTTTCTAGCTGAGATAAGATCTGATTCCTTGCTAGCCTGTGACTTCCCTCTTTAAAAGCAACTTTGTTGTTTTATTGCTGACATGTTTTCATCAGCTCTGTTTGCATGTTCATTAACTCATGTAAACGTTAATAAAAGGACTATGAAAACAGCTTCCTACATGTTTCCTCTTGCTTTCATTCAGGTATAATTATAATGAACACACAATATACCATATATGCCAATGGGGCAATCCCCTTTATTTGCTTCCAAGTGACAATTCCTCTCTGGAAACACACCCAACTACCAGATCTTTAACTTATGCTCTACCTTCTGCATAATTCGAGGGTCCTCAAGTAAGATCAAAGCCCCCTCCCTATGACACAGTGGCCAGCCACATCCCTTCCCGTCCCAGCATGGCCTAGGAATTCATTCTCATCTTTTAAAGTGCTTTGTAAATTCTAAGAGGATATTAAGGGGTGGTCATCTCCTCCTTTGCTGTGTCTCTGTCACTGTTCATCCATTCATAAGTTCCACAATGGTGGTTCCACGATCCTCTTCACCCCACCCAAGTCCAATGTCCCGGCCTCAGATTCTCAGTAGATCCCCTCATTCCCATGGAAACAGCTCTGAAACAGGCATTAGTGTCCCCACAGCAGCAGAAGCATCAGCATGCTGTGGTCACTGTGAAAGAGACTGGCTGGCAGCCTCTAGATCAGTTTTATTTTCTTCCTGGCGTAATACTAGGCTAACTTCCCAGCCTCCCTGAGGTTAGGTGTGACCATGTGACAGAGTGCTAACCCAGTAGTTCTCAACCAGGGCAACTTTGCATCCTAGGGCATATCTAGCAATGTCTGGGGACATCTTCGGTTGTCCCACTGTCCCACTGGAGGAGGGTGGGGAGTTCTGCTGGAATCTAGTGGATCTCAGAAGCCAGGGAACACCCTACTCTACATTGCACAATGCACAGGCCAGCCCACCACAACGACAGATTTCACTCACGGGTTCTGCGGCTTTATTTTCCTGCTGACCAGCCTTTGGCAGCCCAAAGTGTCAACAGTGCCATAACCCTGCACTAACCCTGCATACCCCTAATAGTTGAGAAACCCTGTTCTGACCAGTGTAATGTGAACTAAAGTGTTGTTAATCAATTCCAGCCTTGATTCATAAAAACCACCCAAGTGGGGTTCTCTAAGCCCTTTTCTCTTCTTCAGGCTTGGCGGAGATGAGCCCAGACACCTTGGGAGCTCCATGTTGAGTGTGGTGGAGCCACTAAAAAGGGAGCAGCCTGCGTCCCTAAATCGCCACTTGGATGAGAACTTGCTGCCAATCGGTCATAACCTTGTTGGACTTTTAGTGAAATACACTTCGAGCAGGTTGGAGTTTTACCTGTTTGTTGCACACAGCGGCTGGCACCGCTCAGGTAACTCAGTCATGGACACTTGGGTCTATTTTCTTCTAGATTCTCCGGCGAGTACAGTTATGCTTGAGCCAGCCACACACATCCTCAGACATCACCCGGGGCCATGTGCAGCAGCCAGTCCTACCTCAAGTGGGAGAGGGACCTCCAGGGTGTATTTCCCCAGAAATCAATTTAAAATGAATGCAGTGAGCTGGCTATGCAAAGAGATGGAAGGGGTCCATGGACCTATTTAAGTCTAGGAGGGACTTTTGAAACTAGGACTTCTTTAACAAGCTCTCTGAAGGCCACCACTGGCCACTCCAGTCCTGTAGGGCTCCGAATTAGTATTTCTGTAGTCTCCATTCTTCAGGTTTAGTTAAAGAGGTCTTCTCTCACCCAGTTGTCCTAACCCGTCAGAGCTCAGTAGAAATAAACACACGTTCCTGTTCCTTCACAGATTTGTTGGCAGTGTCATAAGGAGTCCTTGTGGCAGTCAAGCGACCATTTACTGAAAAGGTTTCTAGACTTAGCAGATAAAATACAGAGAAACACTCATACTAAAAAAATTATTCAATGTCTATCCAAAACTTAAATTTAAATAGATGTCCACATTTTAGCCAGCAACCTTATTTGCTGAGCATTTATATTCCTCAAGGTATGATGTGTGAGATGTGTCGACTGCTCAGAATAACCTTCCGAGGGAGCTGCTGTTATTCTCACTTTCACGTGGGGAGACAACTTGCGAAAGGCTAGGTCCTTTCCCTGTGTCACATCCCACCTGCCACCGTGCAGTGCTGGGACCCCCAAAACAGGCTCACTCTGAAAATCTGGGCTCTTCTCATGGGGTTTAATGCTCAGAAGAGCAGCTGCAGGCAAGATGCGCCCAGGGAATGTTTCCAACTTCCCCGTCGTTCCTTCCAGCCCTACAGGCAGCACAGCCCTTTTCTCCCCAAGAGCAACCCCCAGAACACAGCAGCCACAGGCAACCTGAGGATAGTGAGCATGCTCAGTAGCTTATCTCAGCCTTTCTCAGAAACTACTGTAAAATATCCATGGTAAATATTTTTTTCCTAAAGCTAGCATTTCTCCCAGAGATATGGAAGTGGATGTGACACACTTTCAGAAAGTCTTAGGAGCACAGACTTTGAAGTCAGACCAGGTGGGCTCAGACGCTGGCTCCACCATCTCCTGGCTGCCCTGACAAGGGCAGGTCACCTGGGCACCCTGAGTACCAGCAGTTTGCAGGACTATAAAATGGGAAAGGAGCCGTCCCCAGCTGAGGGTCGGTAAGAGTTTAGTGGACGAGCAGGTGGAGGAGCGGTGCCCTCCCTTTATACATGAGAACCCACCTGTGCACGCTGCAAACCAGGGGTGCTGAAACAAAGAGGACCCTCAGCTCCCACCTCCCCCGCATGCACCCTACCCCCGCAGCAACCGAGAGAACCTCCGCACACCGTCCAGGGGGTCGCTCTTCTGCATTTCTGCAGTGGCTCCTCCTGGGGAATGCGGGCCCGGGACTTAGAAGCAGCATTTAATGAACTGTCGTTGCGTCACCCACCCCTGACTGCTTTCTCAGGACCAGAACCAGCCATGCTAGGATGGTGTCACTGGGGAAGACGGAGGCTTTTTGGAAGCTGCCAACAGCTACTGCCCCAGGGACTCCCGTGGCCCAATCCCTTAGTCCTCAAGCATCCCAGTCTTCAGACACATGGCGTCTTCTGGGAGCCCTTGGGATAAAGAGCCTGGCCCTAACCTCTGAAGCACGATGTCTCCACACTCAAGTCTCCCCGTTGTATAAAGACAATGTCAAAATCACCTTAAAATCTTGCTGAGGAAAAGGGATGCCTGTGATACAGTTTCTGAAATGTCTGTTGGTACCAAATGCTCTTTCTGCCTTACTGGGACACTGTGTGGCCCACGGGCAGCCACCAACCACACCAGCTCCGCTTCCCTGTCCTCTCCACGGCTCCCGAGCTGGTCAGGCCATTCACCAGACTTGTGCTTAGTTCAAAAAGTATAGTCATCACATAGGGTTATAAATTCTCTATCTTGAGGGAAAGTTGGTAGGGATTCTTACTGGTTAAAAAAAGATCCATGGTATATACCTGAGTATAAACTAGACGCAAAATGTCAAATAAAACACCATGTATTACTTTTTAAAATTAATGCACATTTGTTGAATGTGGGGCTATGTTTACTTCATGCACTATAAATCATTTGTTATTGTAAAATTTTCAGGAAAAAAGCTCAAATAAATTATCAATGACTACAGCTACAATGAATGCATAAGATTGTACTTAGAAACTCTGATTTTCCCCCAATTTCTCTTTTGGAGACCACTTTATTTATCAGTGTAACAAACTACTCCAAAACTTAGTGGCTTAAGACAACAGCTTACTCTCTCACGATCCCAGTGGTTGGCTCCAGTGGGCATTGTCACTCAGGGTCTCCTGCAAACGTGTGCTAGTTGGTAGTTGGGGCTGGGGTCATCTTACTGGGCTAGACATGCAACGTGTCTTCTTTACTCACAGTCAGGGGCTTAGCTCGGGTGACAGGTGGCTGGGGCTGCTCCTCCTTTAGCCCGTTCCATGTGGCTTCTCATCTTGCCAGCTTGGCCTTTTTACAGCCTGGTGGCCTCAGAGAGGTCTAGATTTGTCACACAGCAATTATAAGAAAGAAGCCAAGAAACCATGAACTTGAAGACAATAACCTTCCTATTCTGACCAACCACCACAGAAAAAAACTGTGGCACCAACTCCACCCCCATCAGCAAAGGCCGAGTGGACAGTTAAGATGTCCACCCTCACCCTGCTGTCACGAGGCACCTCCCTGAACAACAGGATGGTGCCAGAGGAGGCAGAATTGGGAGCAAACATTAATCCCTGCTGGTCAGTAATGAGTCCTCTCAACTCAGGCTCAGGAGAGACGACATGGACGCCTGGATGTCCACCACCAGCTCCCCCAGGGGTAAATGGGCACTGCTCTCTCTCCTCACTGGGTGGCCTCAGAGAAAGCTGACTGAGGACTGGGACATGCAACACCTTCCACACCTGTGGCACTGTGACCCCCACAGTGTTGGGAGAGGCCACTTGGGGAGCAGTGAGCGGGCGCCCCTCCCCCCCAGCCTGGGTGGGGTCGGCAGAGTCCTGCTATAATGCAAGGTTTAAATAAGCTCCAGAGTGTCATAGCATAACATCCAAAATGTCCAGATCTTAATTTAAAAATCACTCATCATACCAAGAACCAGGAACAGCTCAACCTGAGTGAGAAAAGACAACCGACAGTTGCCAAAACCGAGTGGGCATGGATATTGGAATTACCTGACAAGGATTTTGTAGGAGCCATCATAAAAATCTTTCAGTAAGCAATTATGAATATGCTCAGGGAAAAAAATGAAAAAATAGAAAATCTCAGCAAAGAAATAGAAGATAAAGAAGAATCAAGGGGTAATTTTAGAACTGAAAAATACAATAACCAAAGTAGAAAACTGACGGAACAGGCTCAAAAGCAAACTGGAGAAGACGCAGGAAAGAATCAGTGAACCTGGAAGACAGCACAATAGAAATCCTCCAATCTGAACAGCAGAGAGAAAACGGATTTTTCTAAAAATGAAGGTAGCCTTGAGGATCTGTGGGACCCTAACAAAAGCTGGGACATTCCTGTCATTAGAATTCCTGAAGGAAGGTGAAGAGGGCAGGGCCGAAAAAGCATGTGAAGAAATAATGGCTGAAATTTCCCCAAGTTTGGCAAAAGAAGCTGAGAGAAGCTCCAACAGAATAAACCTAAGGAAACCCTTGTCCAGATACATCACAGGCAAACTTCTGAGAACCAAAGAGAAAGGAAACGACACCTTCTCTTCAGGGGGAAAAGCAATTCCAGTGACCAGGGATTTCTCATCAGAAACCGTGATGGAAGGAAGGAAGTTCCACAGCACGTCAGGTGCTGAAGGAAAAGAGTTTTCCACCCAGAATTCTATATCCAGCAAAAATATCCTTCAGGACTGAAGGAGAAAATAAGTTTTCAGGAAAGTAAGATGCAGGAAAACTAAAAGAACTTGTCACCAACAGGCCTACCCTAAAAGAATGTCTAAAGAATGCTCTCGAAAGAGAAAATAACATTGGAACATCAGGAAGGAAGAAAGAACAAGGCAAAAAGTTAAAATGCAGGTAAACAGGTAAGTATATTAGATCTTCATCCTCCTCTTGAGTTTCTCAAATCAAATGGCTGATTCCTTAAAGGGCCCGGGGTGGCTCACTGTCTCCCAGGAGTCTGCCTACTGCAGGGCCGACTTAAGTGTCTCTTTGTTCACCTGAAGCTTCTCAAAGCACGGTCCTGCCCCACCTGTGTTAGCATTGCCTCAGGATGCGTGCTTAAAAAGCTGTTTCCTGGGCTGCTCACCAAACTTACTGAGTCAGAATTTGTAAAGGTAGCCCCAGGACCCTGCATGTACACACGTGGTTCTTACACACTGTTGGGAAAATAGAATAGTTTGGTCAGGGCCCTCGCCTCGGGTCCAGTTGGGTGTGGTTTTAGCACATCCTTTGTAAGCAAATTGTGTGTGTGTGTGTGTGTGTAGTGCACATGTGCGCCAATGTATCTTTTTAGTTTTGTTGCTATTCTTGTGTTCTAGAGAGAGAGAGAAGAGGAGTTTCAGTGAGGCAGGTGGGCCGGCATCTGCCTCGGGCGTCCACCCAGCGCAGCCATGCTTTCCACCCTATGGCTCCAGGGACCTTTTGGCCAGTTGCCTAGCTCATAGACCTCCATGAAGGGGTCTGGTGACCCAGCCTGGCATGTGAAAGGTTTGTGACCCAGTCTGTGAACAGGCTTGAAGGGTCTGTGGGCTCCAGACCCAGCCTTAGCTCCACGATTCGTCCAGTCGGTGCAGGATTACTGGCAGGTAAAAGAGCCTGACAACTGGCACAGTAGAGTAGCTAGACAATTGGCGTCACGAACGGGATTAAGAGCGCTACACACACACTAAGATTTGAGACGTCCTAAGATTGAGTTGAACTTGGGCTAACAAAGGCCTAATCTCAGTCACTCAGAGTTATCTCTGGAGGACAGTGAGCACAGTGTGTGACAAATTCCTGGCCCTGTGCAATGCAGCCATCCCGGACAAATAAATTTCGAGGTTTTTTAAAAACCTAATCGATACCTCGGCTGGAGTCAAGGTCACATCCCCTGCACCACAGCAGGGTGTGGCCTGGAGCGTAGGCCACTCCAGACGAGTATGGTATTTATTTGTGCCTCAGTTTCTTCCTCTGTAAAATGGGGACAGCATCTGCTTTTCCAAACTCCTAGGTTCAAGGTGAAAAGCAAAAGAGATGAGCTGTGCTCTTCATCGTGAAAAAGATCAGTTATTCTTACTCAATATGAACATTTAATCTCCCTTTAAAGAGGACCTTCCTGTTGCCCTTTTTCCTTCGAAATGGAATGCCTGTGTGTGCTTCACAGCACCCCGGGGAAGGCGGGCACGCTGGTTAAAACTAAGTGTGCGGCTTCGTTCACTCGCCTTTCCTCCAGAGTCCCGCCGAAGGGCAGCCCCAGCGTCTAAACGGATGAGGCCCCCAGTGTCACTGGCGCTGGGAAAACGTCGGAAGATCGAAGGCTCCCCGCAGAGCTGACGGCGGGCGTCGTGCGCTCTGGCGACGCCAGCGCAAATGCCCGCCCCGCGCCCAGGGCTGCTCCTCCTCGAGCCCCTCCAGGTCCCCGCCGTTTGCAGTGTACCCAGAGGTCACCACCCCGAGGATGCAGCCCTAGGTCCTGCCCCCTCCTGCGGAACGGACAGCGGTGACACGCGACAGACGTGTGGCCGGGGCCTTGCAGAACCCGCGCGGGTTCTCCTTCTGACTGGGGAGAAGGAGATCTGTAAACTGTCAGGCCTTTTTATGGCAGAGGGCGCAGAATCTGGGAGTAAAAGCCTTAAAGATGCCGAAAGGGAGGGACATCAGGGCTACCACTCCTGAAAAAACAAGTCTTTCCGCCAGCCAACGCGCGCTGGCGCCGCCTGGGTGCCACCCGTGGCCGGGGTCATGGGNCGGGCCAGGCGCGCACGTGGTGCGGGGCGGGCGGGTTCCTCCCCACTGAAGTCATGGACTTGGCTCGCTGCTGCGGGCGGCCGGCGCGCAAACGTGGCTTGAGCCAAAAAGAAAAAACAGCGCACACAATGTGTTTCTTGTTAAGGACTCGCAAGCCGGGGCCTCGGGGTTTTGCTTCTGGTGCCGTATTGTAACTTGGAGACGCAGTTTGATTCCGGACTAGCCCGCCCTTGCAGGCCGCCTGCTGCGGATTCCCACGCACCCCGGCGGGCAGACCTGGACGGCCTGGGCGCTGCGCTCACAAGTGGGGGCGCACAGCGGGTCCCCGCGGTGACCTGGGCTCCCTGCGGTGGCGGGACCCCGCGACGCTCGCCTCCGGGCGGCGTAGACTGGGCGACGCCAGCCGCGCTCCCCCAGCAGGCAGGCGGCCTGAGATTGTTTTCCAGGACCTTATCTCTCGCTCAAGTTAATTTTCTTTTTTCATTTGGTGATCGGAACAAAAGTCACAGGAAAATCCTCTGTGAAAGCCAAACGCGGGGCACTTCATAGCATTTGTAACAAAATACTTGCAGTGCTGGTAGTTACTGCAAATATCGGCCCCTTTGCCCAACTTCCCAAACTTTGCTTTCTTTGAAGGAGCTGAAAAGTGATCTCCCTAAAAGGGGATCCGACGATTGCGAGCAATTGGATTTAGCAGGGCGTTTTCCTGATGCTCTAGAGATCCCTGGGCTACAGGACCGCACGGGAATCCTAGAAGGAATTACGGCCGAGATAGTGGCAGGGCGGGGACAGGAACGACTGTTCAGCCATTGTAGCTGCTAAACCGCTTTGCTAAATGCCATTTATTAGCTGTGTGCGACAAAAAGTGTGAGAAGTTAGGCAGGTCTTCAAAAATGCCCAAAGGGGAAAAGAAACGTCCCCTTGTTTGCTCTCTGTGGCTTCGCCCCTCATCTAGGGCTGTATTAAACCCAAATTCGGTTCTCTGGTTTCAGGGTAAGGGCTCCCTCTTGCCAAGGTATTAAATAAACAAGTAAAGCAAAAACTTGAATCCTTATATAATCCAGATGCCGTTTCCTCGAAAACCACAACAAACTCTGCTAAACCAGATAAGAGGACCAGGAACAGTCCCCCCCCTCCCCGCCCCAAACACACGCCCGCCCGCCCCCGGGCTTCAGTGCCGGCAGGACATTGATGTTCAGGAAGTCCTCTCCGGGACAGGCGACATATAATTGCTCCTAACACTCTACACTGCAGATGCGCACCCCTGAGGGATCCGGATGCCATAAACTGTCCGGGAATGTTGGCATCTGGTTATTAGACTGGAGCTTTCCCTGGAGATAAAGCCGGGGCCGAGGAGGCGTCTGCAGGATGACTTGGAAGTTTCTGGCCTCTTGGTATCCTTAGTCGAAAACGCATCATTCTAAAGGGCTGCAGCCCGGCCCCCGCTTTGTAGTGGAAATGAGGACGCACTGGCGGGCTGCGCTCTGCGCGCGGAGGCTCCGGGAACCGAGCTGCACGTCCTCCCGCCTCCCCCGGGCCGGGGCGGGGGGGTGGGGGTGTTCTGGAAAAGTCTAAAGTTTTTTTGCACAACCTCCAAGAGTTTGGAGGAGGGCAGCAATAGGACTGTTGGGGGGGGGGCGGGGGTGGAGGTCCTTCAAAGGTATTTTTAGGAGTCCGGGATCAAAGCCATCCCGGAGAGGCCTGAGAGCATCCAAAGGAATAAATAAAAGTCACCATGCGCAAAGACAGTGACCTTCTCCCCATCCACCCTTCCCTCGCGCCAGCCCCACCCTGAATGCCTCGGTTGCAAAAACAAATACAATAAAGCAAAACCTTTTGCTTTGGCAACGTCTAAGCCACATGACGCCTCCTTTTGCAAAAGGGAGATTTCTTTCTTCTCCCTCTTTCGGCTTTTCTCGCCCCCCGCCCGCCCCTTCTTGCTTTTCTTTTCGGTGCTCCTTCCTTCCCCCCCAGTCCCTGGAAACTGAAGTCGTGCAGCGGCTGCAGGTGCGCGCGGGCCGGCGGCCGGGCCGG
>NW_007726270.1:574221-586438 GCF_000696425.1 Galeopterus variegatus | reverse complement strand
AAGGAGGACGCACTGGCGGGCTGCGCTCTGCGCGCGGAGGCTCCGGGAACCGAGCTGCACGTCCTCCCGCCTCCCCCGGGCCGGGGCGGGGGGGTGGGGGTGTTCTGGAAAAGTCTAAAGTTTTTTTGCACAACCTCCAAGAGTTTGGAGGAGGGCAGCAATAGGACTGTTGGGGGGGGCGGGGGTGGAGGTCCTTCAAAGGTATTTTTAGGAGTCCGGGATCAAAGCCATCCCGGAGAGGCCTGAGAGCATCCAAAGGAATAAATAAAAGTCACCATGCGCAAAGACAGTGACCTTCTCCCCATCCACCCTTCCCTCGCGCCAGCCCCACCCTGAATGCCTCGGTTGCAAAAACAAATACAATAAAGCAAAACCTTTTGCTTTGGCAACGTCTAAGCCACATGACGCCTCCTTTTGCAAAAGGGAGATTTCTTTCTTCTCCCTCTTTCGGCTTTTCTCGCCCCCCGCCCGCCCCTTCTTGCTTTTCTTTTCGGTGCTCCTTCCTTCCCCCCCAGTCCCTGGAAACTGAAGTCGTGCAGCGGCTGCAGGTGCGCGCGGGCCGGCGGCCGGGCCGNCAGGGGGGGGCCGTCCCCATGGGTCAGCCACAGGGGACAGCATCGCCACCCCCCACCACCGGAAGCGCTTGACACCGTCCCACCACCCACGGATCTGGCCCTTCCTGCAGCTGGGACCATTTGAACTTTAGGGGCCTCAAATGCAAACCCACAGAGACACCAGTTGACAGATTTTTAAATGCCTTTTAGCCCAACCCCAAAATTCTCCAAGATTTTCCCCCACAGGAACATCATTTTAAAGGTGATTTCGCTTGGAGCTTGCCGGGACAGACACACTGGCAATTCAGGTTCTTTTTCGATCATTAACTTATACAGCTTCATAATCCTCTTAAAATGATCTTTAAATGAACGTCAAACTGGTGGCGTGCCAATAGTTGAATTCAACACAGCCAGGCAGACTGGACTCTGGCGCAGCCGCTGAAGAAAGAAACACCAGACAACTTTCACCATATTTAGCAATTTTACTCCATCAGGGTACAGAAGCGACGCTGGGAGAAGGCACCGCCTGAACCAACTTTGCAAGGGTGTAAAGTGATGCGCAGCGCTCGTCACCATCCGGCCCCGAGCCTGGATGGTGGGATAATGAGGCTGGCAGGCCTGTCAACATACGGTGTCCTTGGAGAAAGCTAGGCGTGCGCCAGTACCGCAGGGCTGCAATGTCCAAGAATCATAAGTAATAATCTGAGAATCCCAAAGATGTTTGTTTACGTTGGCTATTATTGTAAAATAGTCAAAGTATAACATCATGAACCAAAATAGTGTCAAAACAAAATCTGTTCCACTGTGGCACGTATGTGACAGAAACACATGCACACGAAGTATATCAAAAGGCTCGAACTGTGGGGGGACTCGGAGAGTGAATCACTTCCAGACTTAATATCAGAGGAGACGTTGTTAGTCGGCCACTGTCAGGAACGGAGTCGCAGGAGGCATTTGCGGGGCTTTTCCAAGACGCTCAGCTGGACAGGAAACCAGCCCACCTGCATCCTCCAAACTGAGGTGGCCGAACTTCATGAAAGTGACATCCACCTCAGGGCCACCAACTCTGCCTCCCCAGAGAGGAGCCCTGGAGCACATGGCTGTCACATGGAGGTCAGAGACCGCCCGGCCCACCAGCTGAGGAATTAATCATTCATGGGAGGGACAATGCTGTTCCCCGTTCCTGAGCTGTGCGTTCGGACTCCAGTTCTCCCCCTTTCCTCTTTCTTAATGCAAAGGAGATGGGGAAAGAGACAAAAAGTAAACAAGACACTTAGGAATATTACCTTTTCTGGGGGTTTGCAGTTTATTGTTTTCTAGAGAAGTATGGTCTTCAAAACATGCTACTAATACATTGGGGTTTTCAGTGAAGCTAGAATTGTGTGTGAATTAAAGTATTTGAGTAAATAGCTGCAAACTTCTTTATTTAGGCTGAAAGAATGAGTCCTTCAAGATTTATAGCCCCTCCCCCGAAAAAAAATGCTTAAGCTGCCCCTACTACTAGTGCTGAAAAGATTCCAAACCTCACACATGATAGAATTTTTTTTTTTTTAAGTGTGAAGATGTCAATTAATCGTTAGGGCCACCTAGCTGTCGCCAAGCTTTAGAAATACTGTAGGTGGTGGAATGTGACACCAGAAATCACGATTTGTGCATAATCACATTACTTTGCCCCCTACACTGAAGGGCACGGGCCAGCAGCCTTTCAAGGACAGTGGATGTAAATGAATTTCAATATGCAAATTATCTTAATGATTTCCGATTAATAAGATCATTATAATACGAGCCCCGCTTCGTTCTTGAGAAGGAACCCTGAAAGTGCCCCGCCTCTCAGAGCTCCTCCGAGACGGGCCTGAGGTTGGGCAGGGTTTCCACTAAGGACTCACTTTACTGAGTTTACAGTAATGCCTCTGGGTTGCTCCGGGTTGCAAAATCCCACACTAAACTTGTGGCTGAGTGCATGCGTGGGTGTTTTTTATGTTTTATTTTAAAACATAATTTCTCCTTATCTTAAAAGACGAAACTCACTCTACAAAGGTGACTTTTCGGTGGCAAACTTGTTTGCGTTTTCACTTTCTTCTGAAATGCTTTCTGTCTTTCCTGATGCCATCCGGTGGGTTGCAGCGAACTGGGCTTTCTGCTGGGCTGAGCTGGCCCCTGTCGCTGTGATTTCAGGGCTGCTGAAAGCTCCAAGGTGTGGGCGGCTTTGTCGGGGCACAGGCCCAGGGCGAGGGTCCTGCCTCGCACTTGGAACTGGAGTTAAGCCTGCACGTTTAGACTCCCGGGGTCTGCCCCTCCCCCCGCCCCGCGCTTACTGTACTCTATTTACCGGCCCAGCTGGGCTCGCGCCCCGCCCCGCCCACCCCGCGGGGATTGGCTGCGAACGCGGAAGAACCGAGCTCCAACGCCCTCCAATGGGAGCGCCCGTTCGGCCTGATGGACGCGCCGCCTTCCACCAATGGGGACGAAGGGAAGCCCGGTAGTGGGGCCCCGGCGAGTGCGTATAAAAGCCGCCCCGCCGAGCTCGGGCTTCATTCTCAGCCGAGCCCTGTGCCGAGCGTAGCCAGCTCAGCAGGCGGCGGCAGCGGCGGCCTGAGCTCCAGGGCGGCCCGCTCACTCCCCGTCTCTCCCAAACCGCAGTCAGCATGAAAGCCTTCAGTCCGGTGAGGTCCGTTAGGAAAAACAGCCTGTCGGACCACAGCCTGGGCATCTCCCGGAGCAAAACCCCGGTGGACGACCCGATGAGCCTGCTTTACAACATGAACGACTGCTACTCCAAGCTCAAGGAGCTGGTGCCCAGCATCCCCCAGAACAAGAAGGTGAGCAAGATGGAAATCCTGCAGCACGTCATCGACTACATCCTGGACCTGCAGATCGCCCTGGACTCGCACCCCACTATTGTTAGCCTGCACCATCAGAGACCCGGGCAGAACCAGGCGTCCAGGACGCCGCTGACCACCCTGAACACCGACATCAGCATCCTGTCCTTGCAGGTAAGACCTGCTCGCGGTGCCCCCTCTCCGCCGCCGCACACTCCCGCCATCGCCTGGGTTATCCCTGGGAGACCATTGTCGAGACGGTGACTTGCAGATGAGCCCATTAACTTTATTTCCTGAATAACCTGCTATAGATTGAGCCGTGTGTGAAAGTGCTAGTAAGTTCTGACATGTTAATGCCTCTGTCTTTGAGTCTGAATTGTAGAATAAATGTGTTTAATGGAACTTGCCGTATGGACTACTTAAGGAAAAAAAAAAAAAAAGAGGCTCTTACCTTAAGATTGTTTAACCTCGTGCCTTTTATCCTCTTTCTCTCCAGGCTTCTGAATTCCCTTCTGAGTTAATGTCAAATGACAGCAAAGCACTCTGTGGCTGAGTAAATGGTGAGTGTTTGTTTGCTTGTACCTCCCGTTGGTAAACTGCCTCAGAGTGTGTGTGTGTGTGCGTGTGTTTTGTCATTTGCTTGTATAAGGGTAGTTGTGTACCTGCAAAATGTTTGATTTAGCAAATGCATGCTTCCTTTGCTGTACTGAGTGGGACGTTGTCTCATTAGACATGAAGGGGCTTGTAGCTCTGGTTACTCAAGATCACAGAACATTTTCCTTACTAAAAAATGATGCCAATAACTTACGATGGAGGTGGCGGAGGAAAGTGCATATTGGCTTTTGTAGTGAATGCAATGCCCTGACTCTTTCTGCTGTTCCTCTGGTACTACTAGGTACTAACCTCCACTGTAATTAATCTTATCGCCACAAATTCCATAGTGATCCTCCTTCCCTAAAACTAGAGTCCTCTGGGATTCTCTAGGCTAGCTGAGGATTGCTACTCTGTGCCTTAGACCCTGTGATGTGGGATTCCAGACTTCCCTATCTGTTAACTAAAGGGCTGTTTTCAATCAAATAATTGTTACAAGAAGCAGACTGGCGCCTGTGAGCACTGCCATTGGAGATCCAAATAGGAGATCGGGTTGGGAAGTTTTTCCCTTGAGTCGCTGCTATTTTAATGTTTAATTTGCTCTGTCGAGGCCGAGTGTGTGTGTTGCATCTGGACGCCAGGGTTTGCCCAATCTTTGAGTGTTTGGTTAAATGTTCAAACTGTGGCTTCCTCCCGGCGCCAGTCTGCCCGCCTCTGCCCTTAGGTTGCATTCTGCTAAACATGTCTTTCTCTCCCAATCTTTTGCAGGTGTTCATGACTTTTTTTTTTTTCTTTGCACAACAACAACAGCAACAACAAATCCATAGGATCTTTTAAGGCGCTATTTTTTTCAACCATTTCACAGGGAGGACAACAAGTAGAATGGACCTTTTTAAAAAGAAAAAAGATGGAAGGAAAACTAGTAATGATCAGCTCCCAGGGTGTTCTCTGACCTGGACTGTGATATACGTTATTTATGAAAAAGACTTTAAATGCCCTTTCTGCAGTTGGAAGGTTTTCTTTATATACTATTCCCACCATGGGGAGCGAAAACGTTAAAATCACAAGGAATTGCCCAATCTAAGCAGACTTTGCCTTTTGTCAAAGGTGGAGCGTGAATACCTGAAGGATCCAGTGTTCAGTTACTTAAATGAAGTCTTTTGGTCAGAAATTACCTTTTTGACACAAGCCTACTGAATGCTGTGTATATATTTATATATAAATATATATATATATATTGAGTGAAACCTTGTCAACTCTTTAATTAGAGTTTTCTTGTATAGTGGCAGAAATGTATATTTCTGCATAAAAGTGTAATGATGTACTTATTCACGCTAAACTTTTTATAAAAGTTTAGTTGTAAACTTAACCCTTTTATACAAAATAAATCAAGTGTGTTTATTGAATGGTGATTGCCTGCTTTATTTCAGAGGACCAGTGCTTTGATTTTTATTATGCTGTGTTATAACTGAACCCAAATAAATACAAGTTCAAATTTATGTAGACTGTATAAGATTATAATAAAACATGTCTGAAGTCAGTACCTGAATTCTGAATGATTTTTAAGATCTCTTCCATAACGCGGTCTTCTCTCTCCCCCCCCCCTTACATTTAACCCCTTCTCCCTTCTCCCCCCCCCCCCCCCCTTACATTTAACCCCTTCTCCCTTCTCCCCTCCACCATCCCCTAAGCCCTGGAACCTGTGTACAGAAATCTCTGTACCAGGTGTGTGGTCAGTGCCAGCACTTAAGGGCATAGTGCTGCTGCTGCTGCAGCTGCTTTTTAGGAGAGCTGATCACGACTGGGAAGCCTATAAACACCAGAAGTGTCTCTTAGTCCTTATGGGAAAACTTAGTTCTGTGCCTTGGGGCTGAGTTTGAAACCAAGAACGAGTTGTGGGTGGTGACCCCTAAGAAGTCATTCAAATGCGGAATCTGGAAAGATTACCTGTTGAGTAGGTGTTAAGACACTTCTGGAATAAAGGAAACTGCTTGTTCATCAGAAGGAAGGCTCTACAGAATTCAGAATATGTTAAGATCTAGAAGGGCTAGGAGCCCCTGGGGTGCCCTTGCCCTAGGGCATGAAGCTGTAATCTGGGGGACTCTGCCAGCCTCCGCAGGCTTCCCTGTGCTCTGCACCTGCGGCTCACCCAGGTCTCCGGGAGAAAGGGCTGGCCCAGGCCCACCTTGCCTGACCAGAGACTACTCAGCCGTCCTTCACCCTTGACTGCCGCCCTGGACTGGAAGGAAAAAAGGGGGGGGGGTGCGTTTCAAGGCATAGAAACGGTATCACCGTGTTACTGCCGTTGGAACCCCCACGTGGCGACACGGGCTCCGGTTTTAAAATACATATTTAATACAAATACTGTCTAAAGTTCATTGAATACATGCATTTATGTTATATTTCCAAACTGAAAAGAGGGGGGTGGTCTGGAAGGCTGGTCCGAGGTGGGGAGGAGCTGGGGAAGGCAGGGGGTGGCACGGGGGCTGGGGAGACAGGTGTCTCACCTGCGGCCACTTTCTCAGGACCCAGCAGGTGTTTGGGAGGCGCCACCGAGTCTGGCCGGCGGCGGCGGCAGTCCCCGGCCTCTGACACCGAATCCGTCACCCGGGCGCGGGCTGGGGGTGCAGGGAGGGCAGCCTCGGGCTCTGGCCGGGCGCACGGCGGGGCCGTCGTGGTTGTGGATAATCATACCCGCAGGAGACCGGCCCGGGCCAATCCGGAGCGAGTACTCATCCCGACTCAGGCCGCCCTTCGGACCTGTCACCTGAGGTCCCGGCCACCTGTCCCCAGCCGCAGGCCCTGCACGACCCGCCACCCTGCGCGCGGCTGGGCCCCGGGGAGGCGGGGACGGGAAGCAGGAGGACAGATCGCCGCCCTGCCCCTGTCCTCTCCTCCGGGAGAGTGCGAGGGACAGACACCAGCCCCTCGGTAGTTCCCAACCTCGATGACCCACGCGTCGTCTGCTCGGACGGCCGTGAGGGTCTGTCGCCGGACAGAAGCAGTGCTGGCGGGACTGCGGGGCAGGACAGGGCCCTTTGGAGCACCTGTGCGGTCACCGGGCGCCGGGCACCGTTTGCAACGTTTGGGCAACGACCCAGATTGGCAGCACCCGAGCAAAAGCGGCACCTTTGGCGGGGACTTTTGGCCGCGGAGCCGGCCCGCCGGTCCCCGATCTGGCCGGTGGAGGCCGGGCGCCACCTACTGGTCAGCGCGAGGACGGCGGCTCAGAGAGGGGTCCCAGTGGGCTCGGGCGTTGGGAACCCCGAGGGGCAGTCAGCCCGAGCTTAGGGGAGAAAGGACCCCCTTAACAATGAACAATGCTGAGATGGAATAGCACATCTCTAGCATGTGCAGAGTCGTTTCCACATATGGATCTTATCTCTCCTTTACTACGTCATAACATAGCTCGAACCTCCTTTTGCAAATTAGTACCTACCATTAGCCCTGCACTAGGTGCTGTCCTGGATCTTTTAGAAAGGATCAGACAGGATCCCGGGCCTCAAAGAGACTGTGATTGGATTGTGGAGATAAATGACTGACGAAGTCATTAAATGAAAGCCAGATGCTTTCCCTTCTCTTTCCTTAACTTTTTGTTTAATTTCTTTCTATTTTTTCTGAACTGCTTAATAACGTGAACCAGGACCTCCAATGTTGTGTTAGAGGGAGTGAGAGTGGACGTCCTTTTCTTATTCCAGATCTTAATGAGAGTAGATCAAGTTTTCTCCACATGTAGGATGTGACTCTAGGCTTTTCTTGTAATAGATACTGTTTATCCAAGTTTGGAAGGCCCCTTTCCTGCTAGGTTTGTTGGGATTTTTTTTTTTTTTTTTTGAATCTTTAATCATAATTTGGGGTGAATTTGGTAAAATATTTTTACTGCATTTAAGGATATTATTTTCCTCAGGTGGATTATGCTGATTTTTCTGATGCTGAACTAGCTGTGCATTTCTGAAATAACTCTTACTTAAACATGATGTATTATTACTCTCTATATTCACTGTGGATTCTGTTAGCCAGTATTTTATTTGGAATTTTTGGAAATTCCAAAAGTTGGAACTTGGATTTCTTTTCTTGTACGGTCCTTATCTGGTTTTAGAATCAAGATCACACTAACCTCAAACAATAAATGTGCTGGTCAGTTTAGATTTTAGTTTTCAAAGCCATGGATAAAACCTTGGAGGTAGGCAAACATGTAGTCTATCCATTTTACAGAGACTGGAGTCAGATATGTGCAGTGAGTGACCCTGGCACATAACAGACTGACTCAGTCCAGTGCTTCTTCTGGAATGTGGAAGGGGCTTCCAAGTAGAGGGTGAAGATGTAGAATCTAATAGAAAGTAATCTTCTTGTCAGTAGAAAGCTGCTTGTGGAGCTTTTCAGTTCAAGAATAATTATGTGTGGGGCTCTCCAGAGTGTAGGTACACACCCCAGAACTATCCAAATCCCCTGTAGCTTGATCCACCACACACCCTTTGATTCCTACTGCATTTGCTACTGGAAAGAGGGTTCCAGGCTTTGGGTCTTTCTGGATGATGGTCCTGCCCAGGCTTTTGATGTCATTCTATTTCACCATAACGATAATTTGAGCCAGAGGCAGTAAGATGAGTTGAGAGATTTAACAGCATGTACTTTGTTCAGTGCCCGCTACTGAAGTAGGCCCTGTGGGGAGCAGTGCCTGAGATTAGGGGAAGTGAGTGACTTTCCCAGAGGACACACATGGAGAGAGAACGGAAAGTCAGTGAGAAGAGAGTGCATATCTCTGTGGCAGGCCTGGGTGGGGTGCCAGGCTCAGTAAACAGGGGCATTGGCCAGCAGGAATTGGGGACAAGGCTTTGCAACCATGTGAAGCAGAACATGGGACCTGAGACCACCACGTGGGATGCTTGAGGGCCTGAGATCTCAGTTACGGACTAGGAAAAAATATCTCGTTAGCTCAGGGAGATCATAAGGAAGCCTGTCTGTCAGCCTGAGCTCAGGTTGGGAATGAAAAGTCTCCCCTGAAAATGTATAACCATAGATCTGTCTTATGGGAGGTGGAGATTCAAATACATGCTATTCACTTGGTCTGAGAAATTCTAATGCTGAGAAATTAACCTAAAAATGGATCACTGGCTGTCGATACCCCTGTCATGCCTGGCACTGGCAAATGAAAGCTACTCTGAAGAGAAAAGTCCTCAATAAAGACTACACAGAATTCTCACGTTTAATGGTTGGGGGAAAGTCAGTTTACAATTAAAAATTTTTTTAAAACATTGAAAATAATGAGAATCAGTAGATAAAAGGAAGAGTAAGATTAGAAATAAAAGAACTATAAAGGCTATAAAGTAAGAACAACTAAAATGATTAAAGAAATCAAATACAAAAATCACAAGATACTATCTAAAAAAGAAGAGGCAGATTTGAAAATAAACAAAATAGAAGTGATAAATGTAGTTATTGAAATTGAAAACTCAATGAACAGGTTAAAACCCAGATTAAGAACTACTAGAGAGAGAATGAATGGACTGGAAGATGTATTTGAGGAAATTACCCAGAATACACACAGAGGGATAAAGATACCACAAATTGGAAATCAAGGCAAGAGACACAAAGGATCAGAGGAGAAGGTCCAACACGTAAGGCAGACTTTGCTGACGGCTGTGGCCATGGAAGGCAGCACATCACGGTAAGCAAGCAACTGGAATGTCACACCTGTCTGGTCTTAAATGCTTGTAGTTAAGCTGATGTTCCACACACATACATGTTCTAAAAATTGCAAACACGAAATTCAACAACACAATTAAAGATGGACAAAAAGTAGCCACAGAAAGTTCACAGATAAAGTAATATAACGGCCTTTAAACATCAAAAAGATGTTCAACTTTACGCATACTAAGTTCAAATGGAAACTACACTACATACCAGTTCTCACCTAACAGATGGACAAAAGTCTAAGGTTTGACAATATACTCTGCTGACAAGACTATGGAGGAAACAACCTCATGTATCATTGGCGATAAAATAGTAGAGCCCTATGCAAAGGGTTCTGGTGATGTCTAACAAAATTACATGTGCGTTTATTTGCTCTTTTTCCCACTCCTAGGAATCTATCCCAAAGTTACATTTCCAAAAATATAAATTAATAAATGCACCAGGTTAATAGACTTGGCATTATTTTTAATAGCAAATGATTGGAAACAACCCAAATGTCCACCAGCAGAGGACTGGTTGGAAAATTTCTAGCACATCCGTGAAGATGTTACTGTGAAGGGGAAAACGTTTACACACGGACATGGGCTGTCCGGGGAAGGGTGACAAGTGAAGAGGCATACCATGGAGCAGGGCGTGTAGCGTGCTCACCTGTATGTGACAAGGGAAGTGTGACGTTAACACAGAGATTCATACCTGTTTATATTTGCATCGAAATAAAGTGAAAGCAAGAACCAAAAATCAATCAAAATGGTTATTGACAGAGGAGAGAGAGAACAGAGGAGACAGTGACGGACATGGGATGTTTCTAAAAGTATCTTGTTCATATAGTTTTAACTTTGGGATATGTAAATATTTTTTACAAAGTAAACCAAAAAAAAAAAAAAAAAGCAATATATAAATAGAAAAAAAATAATGGAAACAAATGGGCCTAATTGTATCTCAAGTTGGTGACTTGCCCACACAAAGGACAGAATTATCCCAACCGACCTTTGAACCTGTAGTTTTACTGTACATTCCCAGTGGCTGTATTCGAAGGACAAAAAACTGCAAAGAAATCACAAACTTCATTTAGTTGTCGTATTGTTAGTCATAATATTGGTATCATTTTTAAAAAACTATTATATGCTAATTGTAGGATAAAGAAATAATTTTTAGGAACTGAGATTTTCCATGTAAGAGCAATGAAATACACGTATAGAACTGAAGAAGTAAAAACCCTGAAATCTTATATTTGAACTAAAAATATAAATTTAATTTTTTTTTCTTCTTTAAAAACAAATATCTTTCTAGCTTTCCATGGAAAATGCTAGAAGCAGTGGCAGCTGGGTAGTACTGAGCACCCCTCACACCAGTTGTATTACCTGGCACCATTTGCCACTCAAAGGAACCAGGCGCCTTAGAGAAATGGCTGATTTCTCAACTAGGACAGGAAGTAAGACTAAAAATAGAGGAGACGAAAATAAAATAAAAACTCTTTAGATACCAATGGAGATTTCTGGGGCACCAACTAAAACTGGATAATTAAAGGGAAATCATTAAGCACTTTTCCTGACTTTCCAGGATGAGCTGTATTTCAGATAACCATAAGAGAAATAATTAGAAAATCACCATTTGGCGATCCCGAACATAACAGTGAATGTAACAACAGACACAATGACTATGTAATAAGGTCACTAAGGTGGTCACTGACTTAAGCAACGGTCACCAACGTTTAGTAAAACCGTTAAATGGAAGGTTGAGGGAACTTTGTAATGAGATTATGAAGCTGTTTACAAGGAAGTGATTACGGGACCCCACTGACCAATCTCTAAAAACACCAAACACCTGGCCTTTAGGTGCCTCCTGATGTGACATGATCAGAAGTTCGCAGCACCTCCTGCAAAGTATTCTTAGGAAAAAGTATTAAATTAATTTGAAATAGCATAAAGCCTTGAGTTCTAACTTCTCGTCTTTGGGAAGCAGGGGACGGAGCCGGTGACACAGGACCCCAAGGAAACAGAGCGGGGGGCTTCCTGCAGCTGCTCCAACAAGTCAATGCCACTAAGGGAGCAGGGGCTGGGGACAGGAGGGAGCTGTTCTCAGTGAACAGAACTTAAAAGAGACTTAGGACATATGACAATCAAATACAACTGGTGGGCCTTGTCTGGATTCCTAAACTCTAAAAGAACATATTTTTTTAGACAGTTGGAGAAATATGAACGAAAACTGGGCATTAGATGATATTAAAGAATTACTTTTGGTAAGTGTGAACTTGAAATTTTAAGACGCATACTGAAGTATTTTAAGGAGAAATGACACAGTGTCTAGTGTTTGTTTCAAAATTCTCCAGAAAAAGAAAAAGGGAGTGGGGTAGATGAGACAGATGCAGCGAAATGCTGCTATATCGGAGATGAGAAACGGCACATGGGCCTTCTTTAAGTTTTTGTTTTTGGGGGTTTTTTTGGCAGCTGGCCAGTACGGGATCCGAGCCCATGACCTTGGTGTTAGAAAGCTGCTCTCTAGGGGCCGGCCCGGTGGCGCACTGGATAGTGCGCCGCTTGGGAAGCGCGGCAGCACTCC
>NW_007726270.1:565399-573087 GCF_000696425.1 Galeopterus variegatus | reverse complement strand
AGGCTCTGAACTGCCTCCATACCTACCGAGATGCTGCACTGCTGTGACAGGGACACCTGTTATGGATTTCACCATTTGGCAACAAAGGACAAGTGGCCATGACCTAGAAAAGTCCTGCCTTCCCTTCCTCTTCTCCCCACCAGCGTTGTGAGAAGAGAGCAGGGTGTGATTTCACATAGATGATCATGGCATCCTCTTAGGATCTGGTCTCAGTTCTAAATAATCCTCCCTCTAGAGGCAATGCTGTGAACTGTATTTTACAGAAGTCTTCTAAAGAACCTCTAAATAAATTTTGTCAGTTCTGGAGGAAAGTTCTTAAAAACTCACACACTCCCTCAAACTTTTTATGTCTCCAAACTCCTACAGAAGCAAAGCAAGTCAGGAAAAGGGAAAGGCCATTCTTAATGTTCTAATTTTACTAGTGTTCGCCAAAGCCTACCAGGGGAAAAAATACCCATAAAAAATGTCAACGGAAACTTTAATCCCTCGAAGTAAAATATTTAAAAGAGCAAAAAATCTCAAGTTTAAATTTAATCCAAATTTGTTGAGTTGATTCGATTTAAAAATGTCTTGACTAGGCAGGAAATTTCCGGACAAGTTTGTCAAGCCGTAGTTTTATATCTGACAATGACTTTTGGGAGTTATCCCCAAACAAGTGTATGGCCTTGAGTACTCTACCCACAAACTACATTTGATGAACAAGCAATTCCAAATCACACAAGGTAAGACATAATATAGTAGGATGCTTTCTACTAATTATTTTCGTTGGGTAGCCTGTTGTCTACGGGAACAAAACATCCACCCTAGCAAGTTTTCCTGCTAAAACAAGGGACACTTCTCCCCACCGAACAGTCTCTGGCGTGTTGATGGAGTTACATTTCTCTATTCATCCACTTACCCAACAAACATTTATCAGAAGCCTACTGTGTGCCAGGCACCGCTCTAGGTGCTGCAGACACAGCAAACAAAACAGACAGGGATCCCTGCCCTTGGGAGCGTGCATAATCCCAGCAGTGGGAGACAGACCATTAGCAAGTAAATTATGTCATATGTTAGGGTGGTAAGTGCTACGAAGAGAAAAAAAAAAGCAGAGAGAGAGAATGCTAGACGAGCCAGTTATTAAGAAATTGTCTCTCAACGCCAAACCCACCCTTCTATCCTCAACTTGGAGGTGCTGGGGCGCTGCAGACCTCAGCTGACTCCGGGTCAGGATTGCCAGTGGGGGGTGCGAGAGAGCAACTGTAGGTTCGCATGGGGCAGGAGGAAGGGAGCTGGGGCTGCTTCTTGCTTCCTGGGGGGCTTCTGGTCTACTTAAGATTCCCAGAAGCCCCGCCCCAACACTGCTTCACCCTGGCCTTCCTATGGCAGCACCTGAATCCAGACTGCAGCTTTTCCAACACCCAGAGAAGCGACCTGATGGCTCCCCCGTCCCTAAGACTCCAGCTCCTGCCCAAGAGCTCTGGTTCTTCAAAGATCTGGGTCCCAGGCCCACCTGGATCCTCCTCACAGCTTCTAAGCCTTAGTGACTCCAGCCTTTCCCCTCTGTTCCCTCAGCCCTCACGGTGGAAATGCCTCCTGCAGTCACCTCAGTGATTCGGAGTTCTGTTTTTGCTTGTTCATTTCGCTACTTACACCTAGTTAGTTTTATTCTCTTTGTTAAAATTCATGGTGGTTTCTGTCTCCTGACTGGACCTCGACTGGTACACTAGGTGTCCTTAAAGCAGGCTGGAGCAAGGCGAGGAACCAGACGAGGAATCTGCAGAAAGAGGAGATCAGGCGGCAGGTACCGCAAGTGCAAAGGCCCTGAGGCAGCTGGTACCCGGGACGTTCAGCACAGACAGAAGCCCACAGGCCGCAGCAGCGCAGGACGGCAGGGGTGGTGGAGGGGACAGAGGGAGGCAGGGGCTGCTGCAGCCCAGCTCGTGGCCATTCCAGGAGCTTTGGCTTTTCCTCGGAGTGGAGTTGGGGCCGTTGGAGAGTTTTGAGCAGCAGGGGGATGGGATCAAACTACTTAGCAGCCAAATTTCTTTTAATGTTTCCTTTTCATAGTTCACACACGTGTTATTATTATTGATTTGTCAAAATCACAACACCCAAACTTCACATTATAAAATTTTGACCACAACTTGTTTCATCGCAACAACTTGGCAGCCACTGAAATTCAGAATACTACAACGGAAGAAAGGAATAGACCAGTAGGCACCGAAGGCACCTCCACGGGTGCCCAGCCATGGGTGGCGTGGATGGACCGGTTGTTCCGGCTTTTGCCAAGATCTCTGTATCAAAGGGGCCAAGTGAAATGGAAACATGTCTCAGAGGAGCCCACTAAGTGGTAATAAGGTAGTTTCTGTGAGGAGGAAAAGAAAAACAGCCTCACTTTCCACCTCTTATAAACTATGTGCATAGTTGAACACATTACTAACCTGTAGGTAAATTTTGTTTGCACAAACTCAGTATATTAAGCTAATTTGCTTCCACATTTGATTTAGATTGTTTCTCTTAGGATTTTGGTAACTGATCACAATAGTGCAGTGCACACTACAGTTGAAGGCCTCATTTACAATACATTTCTACTGTTATCCTAAGGACTCAAAAATAATTCATCTTTTTCTTTCTCAAAATCTTTACTGTTTCCAAAAAACATATTTTCAGTTTTAAAATGTCTTGTAATAGCACTCTCTTACCTACTGTTCCACTTTTCATTTCAATAATTACCTATGAGATCATATAATTCTGTTTCTGTTAAATAGGTGCACAATGTGTTTTTTATTTATGTGATGAGAGAGGACACGTGGGCGGGAGCAAAAGATGACTGGAAGGAAACATTTTTAAAAATTAATAATGGTGGGCCGGCCCGGTGATGCACTGCTACAGTGCACCGCTTGGGAGCACAGCGGCGCTCCCCGCCGAGGGTTCGGATCCCACATACAGACCGGTTCCCGCTCACTGGCTGAGCGAGGTGCGGGCACAACACCAAGGTTTGCGATCCCGTTGCCGGTCCCGGTCCAGTACGGGCGCAACACTGAGGGTTGCGATCTGTTGCCGGTCACGAAAAAAGACAAAAAGAAAAAATAAATAAATAAATAAAAATAATAATGGTGCATCTGCTCGGTGTGACTATGGGCGATTTTAATTCTCAATCTTACTATTTTTCAAATGTTCTTTAACACGTTATTTTATCGTCAGCAATATTTTCTTCATGAAAATTAACCACAAGCACTAACTGAATGATGAACCACCGCTAGGCACCCCATACATAACACAATGCCTGGTCTTCTGAATCGCCACCCCATGCCTTCTGTCCCCTTCACGGATTTTTTTCTGACTATCCAGTCAAAAAGTACAAGTACCTATGGAGGACGTCTGTTCCCAGTACTAGGTCAAGACAGAAAGAGAGGAGAGAACGTAAGGTCTCTGCCTTGAAACCCAGAATTGCGTAGCAGGAAACAAGAATTACTTCAATGAAGCCACCAGGAGTGGGAGACACGGTGGCCAACACAGCACCGGGTGTGTGGCTCCAGAAGTCCACGTGGTGGGAGACCAGAGCTGGGACTGTGTCCACGGGGCCGGCTGCACCTCTGGACAGTGCTTGGGAACTGGACGGAGGCGGTGGGAGACAGTGGTGGGACAGCGAGGATACAGCTTGAGCACAGGGACACACAGGAACCGAGAGGCTGTGTCGCGCGGGGAAAGCAGGCTGTTCCTAACTTCCGATCTGATTCTGGAGTAAAACCTGATCAGTCAAGCAGCAACAACCCGTGAGAGGGGAGGGAGAAGTCATTGCCTGGTGGGCAGAGGAACAGCCCCTAAGACGTCCCCGCCCTAATCCCCACAACCTGAGAATGCGTGTCCCCTTACATGACAAAAGGGACTTGACAACTGGGATGAAGGGTACACATTTAAGATGGCGAGATTATCCTGGGCAATCCAGGTGGGGCCCATCTAATCCCAGGAGTCCCTAAAAGTGGAGGACCTTTGTCATCGGTAATTGAGAGATGAAACAGAGGCCCAGGGAGATGCTGAGCTGCTGGCTTGGCAGGTGGAGGAAGGGACCACAGGCCGATGAATGCAGGTGCTTCTAGGAGCTGGAAAAGGCAAGCAGACGAATTCTCTCCTAGACCCTCCAGAGGGGACACAGCGCTGCCCACACCCAGTGAGACCTGCCACTGACTTCTGACCTATAGACGCATAGGCCACTAACCTTGTGTGGATTTGCGATGGCAGCAATAGAAAACTGACGCAGGCTGCTCACAGGGAAACGCAACCGAATTTGCAAAATAAAGCCAGTGAGGTGTTTGAAATGTGGCTTCCTCATGGCGCGTTCTCCTGAAGACTTCCGAGAAACCAGAAAGGCTTGGCCTGGCATCAACACACAGCGCATCGTGCCTCTTAAACACCAGATGTTTCTGCAGAATATGACACATGGGGGCTTCCACTGCAGGAACGGTTGGCAGTTCCCAAAGCCACCGGCATTGTAAAGTTCCTGACATGGGTGGCTTCGGGACCTGCCCCTTTTAAAAATGAGGATGCTTGAGCAGTGGGGAACCTGGGAGTTTTCCCCTCACCACAGAAGACACCCCACTCCCGAACCAGGCATTCATAATGGTCCGTGCCTGACTGGGGCAACAGGCGACAGCGGCTAGGGTCTGCCTTGCTGTGTCCCGGGGTCTGGCACAGTGCCTGGCACGTGGTCAGCTGACAATACACGTGTGCTGCGTGTGTGAATAAATACCCTCGACTGGGTCAGGCTCTCCTACGTGCCCGGTGCCTGCCCTAGACACATCCCAGCACAGGCCAGAGGGTCCCGCTCAGGAACGTTGTAGAAGAAGAGCTTTCTGGACTATGCAGAAGCCCAAACTCCACGTCACTCCTCAGGCCCCTCCTATCCCAATTCTAGCGGAACGCCCCACGGGGATTTTTATCATGACATAAGGGACATTCAGCTGGGTCCTGGAGCCCCGCAAATGCTGAGCACGCAGGGCGCTGGGGTAAGATTAGCACAAGCGGCACAGGGCAGGGGCTGGGTGGCTCCTGCACCAGCAGCACACCCGGGAGCAGAGCATGCGCACCCAGGGGTCGGGGCGGGGCGGCCTGGGTTGGGACTCAGCCTCGCCTCGGACACGTGATGGTGGCACAACGGCTGATTGTGGCCCTCACAGGAGCGTTCTGGGCATTAAAGGTCTGGACCAATACGGTTCGATCTTTCTTTCCAGACTGATCTGGAGCCACATGCCCGATTGGCAGCCCCCAGCGAGAACCCGAGTTTGCTCGTGCAGCTCCTGGAGAAAACACACCTGGGGGGGGGGGGGGGGGACACATTTGTTTTCTTCCCACTTCACCTGCCCTTCGTCACGAGAATATGCATGACCTCACAGTGCGCACGGCACCACTGCGGTGGCCATTGTCTGCACAGCATTTTTAAAGTGCTGTTTAGAAAGGTGACACAGCTTGCCCGGGATCCCCGGGGGGCAGTCAGTCCTCGCTCTCCAAGCACTAACCTTCCCGGCGCCGTCCTCCTGGCCCATGGGGCCCTCGTGTGAGTGGCCCTAACAGGACATTGGGGAGGGAGAGACACTAGCTCCAGGCTCAGCCAGCCCGCATGTGATCCTGACTGTGACACTTACTGGGGATGGGACTCTGGGACAATGTCTGATCCCTTCTGGGCACCAGTTTTGACATCTGTAACGTGGGCACCTCCCACCTTGGGCGGACGTTGGAAAAACGAAGCGTAGTGAAGCCAGCCCCACGCTCAGTGCCATCCTGGGTCCTGCCCCTGCCCTGCTGTCGGGCTCCAGCTGCACCAAGGATGGTGACAGGACGGCCAAGCGCTCAGAGCACCTCCTCCCCCTGCACAGGATCTGAAACCTTAACCTCCCGTGCCACGTGAGACCCGCCTGCTCGGAAAAGAAGCTCCAAAGGCTCCAAATAATGGCTTTAAAAGAGAATTTGAGTCATGTATTAATTACCTATTGCTGCATAACAAATTACCCCAAAATTTAGTGGTTGAAACAACAAACATTTCTCACCTGACATAGTTTCTGAAGTTGGGAATCTGGAGCGGCTCAGCTGGGTGGTTCTGGCTCTGGCTCTAGCAGGAGGCCGAGGCCATGTCAAGGCTCAGCCAGGCGGGAGAATGTGCCTGCAGGTCACTCACGTGGTGGCCTCTGCTCCTCAGCCACACGTGGGCCTCTCCAAGGGCAGCTGGCACCAGGTGGCTGGCACCCCCAGGGCGAGGCCGAGCAGCTGTCCTCTTTCTCAGCCTCATCTCAGAAGTGAGACCTACCATCGCCACCAGTCACCCAGAGCAACCCTGGCATGGGGTGTGGGGTGTGAACACCAAGGCGGGGTCCCCGGGCGTGTTGGAGGCTGGCTACCACAAGGTATTTTCATTCAAGACTTTAGGTTGTGGGGTGAGGTGGGATCAGGCCAGGTGCCTTCACTGCTGGCGGAAATCAGGCTAGAGACCCCACAGTCGTGAGCAGGCGCCACATTCCATAGGCCCTACAGGTAGGAAATGCCTCTTTAAAAAAATGGCTAACTTCCTGCTACGGACACCATTTTAGATGCTCTGCAGGAACATTTGGTGGAAATGGCAGGGATAATTCTGGCGGTGTAACTCCCCCAGGCCTATCTTGCTTCGTCACTAAAACTCTCAATTTAGGAATTATGCTGGCATTTCGTCCAGCTGCTGAAATGTCTAGATGTCAATGCTTTATATATGTCTTTTTAAGTTATAGCCAAGATTTTTCAGACTTATTTACTAGACCACAATTAATGTGGTTTTTAAACCCAAGAAAATAGCATATTAAGTAATCACATGTTATAAAACACTATAACTCATTAGATCCTTTTACTTCTTCCAAATATTACTCCCAGCCAATTGCAATACCTGACCTCCAGTGGAAACTGAAGCTGAAGTACATAATAATAATATTTTTACTTCTGCAATGGCAGGCAGAATTTTGGCATATCTGAGATATATATATTTATTATATTGATATTATTGTGATATATATAATTTTATTATATTATTAAATATAATATATTATATATCTAATATCTTCCAGATATGCCAAAATTCTCCCTGCCATTGTAGAATTCATATACTTATGTAAACAGAATATATATACTCACGCATTTCTATCTAGAAAACTATACCATTAAATGTTTGGGACTTGAAATGATTATTCTAATTGTAAGTGAAATTGCAGGGTGAGATGAGCTTCCAGGTATGACAGCCAAGGACAAAAGTCAGAAGCTCTTCCTCCCCTCACCCCCATGGATGCCGCTTGTCTGTGGGAAGAGCTTTTAATCACTGGAACATAACACAGTCGGTGGGATTCATCGGTCTCACATTTGAAGGTGACACCCTTCAAGTCCTGGTGCTTGGTTGAAGTAGACAAAAGGGCCAAAGTTCTGGAAATGCCGAAAATGTTCTTGGGCCATTTCCACATATTTATACACAGGAATGTGGTAGCTTTTTTGTAACATGAAGGTAGATAAAGACAAGGGACTTGAATCCTAAATCTTATGTTGATAAGCAATCCCAAAATAGTACATATTGAAAATTTTTATACACTTCAACATTTTCTGTGTAAGGTCTTTATATTCTTAGTTATAGGCAAGAGCCCAAGTTTTCTGAGATTCCATAGCCAAATCATCAGTGAAATAGAAAAAGAAAAAAAAAA
>NW_007726270.1:563927-565135 GCF_000696425.1 Galeopterus variegatus | reverse complement strand
AAAAAAAAAATCAACTTTTGCTGGAAGCCATATGCAAGAGATGGTGACAGTGTCTGAAAAGAAAGCCATTTCTATTTTTTACATCTCTTTCACGATAGTAAGGGTGTGAATTTTAACTGACATTTTCCAACTAAGTGAAAATCATTCGGCGGGGGAGGGGAGCACAGGGAAATGGAGGCAATCAGATACCAAAGAACGTGGAAGGCTTCGGTGAATGAAGGAAAATATCTACTTGATTTCAGATGTTTGTCAGCAAGACAGCTTCCCGCCCTTGCTCACCTCACAGGAACCGTGTGGACCTCGGGGCTCACGAGCAGCAGAGGTGCAAACGCGGCTGCCGGCACCTGGCCCTTTCCTCTGTCGTTCCCTGTGGGGTGTGAGCAGGTGTTTGCACTAACGGGCTCCCCGTCTCACCAGAAGCAAAATGCAGGGATCGTTTTGGCTCCATCATGCCATCTATAATTCCCTTTCCTGCCCCGGAAAATGAAGAGTTCTCAAAATCAAGCTGGGACATGTCAGGCAGAGGTATTTTCCATTCATTTTCGTTCCATGATGGAACCAGTTGGTAGAACAGTATTTGTCTTCCTCCCCTCTGTAGTGATCTGTGGCAGTTTGCATTTTCCAAAAAAATGGCTGCAAAAATATTTCTGGTCCCACATGCTCCTCTAGAACTTTGCCATTCCCCCAACAAGAGGGGGCATCTGTCTCTCCTGCCCTTGAACCCAGGCTAGACTTTGTGATGGCCTCCAACAGAACACAAGGGACGTGATACCCTGTGACTTCCAAGATTAGGTCATAAAAGGCAATACAGCATCTGCGTGGTTCTCTCTCTCTTTCTCAGGACATTCACCCTTGGTATGTAGCTGCCATTTTGTGAGGAAGCCCAAGCTGTGGAGAGCAACCATGTGTAGGGGCTGCCACCAATAGCTGCCATCCCAGCTGACAGCCAGCACCACTGTCACACATGTGATGAGGAAGTCTTCGAGATGCCCCCAGCCCCAGCCACCATCTGACCATGACTGCATGAAAGACTTGAGCGAGAACACCTGGCTGAGGCCAGTCAACCCCAGAAGTGCAAAACTGTAAGAAAAAAAAATTATAAAAAATATCCACTATGTAATCAATATACAATAACTGTTGTGTTATTCCAATCCATTTGGGGTGATTTCTTACACAGCAATTAATATTCTAAACGTAGCCTGAAAGGT
>NW_007726270.1:518079-563491 GCF_000696425.1 Galeopterus variegatus | reverse complement strand
CATGACTGCATGAAAGACTTGAGCGAGAACACCTGGCTGAGGCCAGTCAACCCCAGAAGTGTAAAACTGTAAGAAAAAAAATTATAAAAAATATCCACTATGTAATCAATATACAATAACTGTTGTGTTATGCCAATCCATTTGGGGTGATTTCTTACACAGCAATTAATATTCTAAACGTAGCCTGAAAGGTAAGAGATTTAAAAATTTAGAATTATAATCTTCAAACATTTTTTTCATGCAATTCCCTTAAAGGATTTTGAAAAACCAGGTATCTGCTAATACACTTTTAAGTTGCCATCTAAAATTCTTGTTATCAGCTTAAATGTCTACAAAAAAATGTTCACCCCCAATAGTTACTTTATTCAGTTAAATGCATCTAGTGGAATATCAGTGCCATTTGATAGCAATGATCACCCATATTTAAAATATAAAAAGCATTTTTTTCTTTAGGAGTAAAAATTTTAACATTGTTTTTGTTTTTTTCTGAACTGGTGTTTCTATTCCATTTTCCTCCTAGGATTTTATTCTAATGTAATAATGTTTGTATTTGAAAATTATTTATTGATCATCCTATCAAACTTTTCTGCAAAAAAAGATATCTCTAAAGTATAGAGATATTAAGAAAGATCCCTATACATACAGAAATTATAAATGTTTTTATTTCGAGTGATCACAAATCATTCTCCAACACAACATTTTTTATAAGCACAAAGATAATATTTTACAGGAAATGTCTCTTAATGAGGTGAGTAAGACTGTTTTTCGATTAGTTTAAGTATCCGTGGATGAATATTATTTCTGTTTGGAGTGACCCGGAGTTCAGTATGAATTTTATTCCTGCTTTTTTTATTCATATAGCTATAAGTTTCAAGAAGCCTTATTCACACAAAAGTAGGTGGAATTGGAAGCAGTTTTGATGGAGCAGTGTCATTGGTCTTTCAATTTCTTCCAAGCACTATGCTAGAAACTGCACAGTGAGTCATCGTGAGACGTTATTTCCAGTGTTTTACCCAAGAGCAGCTCTGTTACATCTGCCTCCAGTTTTACTGAGAGTAAAGAATTTGAAATCATTTGGCTTGAACATTTCCCCAGTCCCTATTTCCCCAGTCATCTCCATTTCTGGAATTATAGTAAAAAGGCTTTACCAAGATTTATCAAGTGACTATTAATTTTACCTTTTCTTCTTTCACTTAGAGGCACCCTGTTTAATAGCCTTTACTCAGAAAGCATTGAAAAAACAGAAATACCAACCCTTTCAAAAAGCCTTTTCCCAAACAATATTTTTGATAGAAAGCTTTTTATCCTATGTGCTTTAAATATATTTTGTCAAAACTGGAGCCACAAAAAAGCTTGTATTATTATGCAAAATGTCCCATAAAAATTAGTTAGTAAAGAGTCTGCACTGTCAGACAAATCAGCCAACTCAGACTTACTTTTAGTCATTAAAAAAAGATAACTTTATTTTTCAATTCAGAATTCAAATAAACATGTTAGTAATACGTTCCTGACAACCCTGTCACCTTCTAGTCCTAATGCCCCATGGAGAGCTGGGGACGGAAGATCCCCCAGGAGCGCAGGTCCCTGTGAACTCTCCCCTGAGCATGTCTCACTGCTGCTCTGTTCACGGGGATCCCCTCGTGAGCTGTGTAGTATGTGATGATATTTAAGGGAAGAAAGGAGGAAAGATGTTAAAAAAAATTGTCATAGTTCCTGCTGCCCCTCTCTACGCTACATATAAATCCAAAGCATCCTGACATGGGCTATAATACTCCTTTTCTAGTGCACACCTCCCTTTAGCAGAAATATGTTTACGACAGGGAAAGACACAAAGTCCTCCCACGGGGTTTGCAGCCTTACTTAAAGGAGATGTACAAAAACCAGTTTTTGACAGTCTTTGTCTGATGCCCCTGGGTTCTCACCTCAGGCAGATGCAGCGCAAGGACTCAGGCTGGCATCTGTGCTGGAACGATGGAAAGGAGGCTGTGCCAGGCAAGGCAGGGCTTGCTCCCCAGGCCACGGGCATGTCCCCAGGCTGGCCAGCCCCTGGGAAGAGAACTGGAAAGGCAGGCCATGGAAGCTGACGCCCTCAGCTCCTCCTGCCATCCACCTCCAGTTTGAAGATGCTTGCTTTAGGCCATGAGAGGGGCTGCCCTCGAGCACCTGCTATTCATGCCAGCACCTGCCAGCCACGGCACACACAGGAACAGTGGACACGTGTGAGTAGTGAACGTGCCGAGCCAACCTGAGAAACCTAGGGAGATAAAAGCAGCGACCATAAAGGAATGAGGCTTGGGTAGCTTTAGCTATGCAAACTTTTGTTTGTTTTCCTTTTCAATTTTAATCAAGGTAATACGTGAACATAATTTAAAAATCCAGGTAACACCCAAGGCTCATAATGAACAGCAGCAGTCTCTGGCCCACCCCTCCGCACCCGTCAGTCTTGCTCCCACCTGCAGCTCTGCTGGCCGTTCCCCTGGAGGAACCTCCACGAACCCAAATAGTGAGCACTGCCCTCCCTCCAGTTACTGCCCTAGACCTCTCAGTGCATCTGTCCTACATGAGGACTTAGCTCTGTCCCAACATCACACATATAGGCATTTTCCCTCTCATCTTCCCAGAGTGATAATCACAATTGTTATTAAGTCAGCCATTAGTATTAAGCTATTAGTATTGTCAGTCCATTATTAAAACTATATTGAACCAAGTAGCAAACCCATATCATACCTCTTTTCTAGCATGTACCTTCAGTTTTTCTGAAGCTGATCATCATATTTTCTCAATTGTTTTCTTTCCTATAAACTTATTTTTAATTTTCCCCAAATTCTCTGACACATCTGTCACCTGTTTTTCAATATATTTTCCATGCACTCAAACACAGTTTTTTTTAATTATTATTTTTTTTCATGAAGACTTTAGTCCTCCTGCTTCTGTCTGGCTGCATGGCTGTTGACGTGGACCATCCCTTTGCTATGATCTTGACATACGTGGCTCTCTTCTCTTTGGGATCCCCTTTCCTGGGTCACATGTCTTCCTCTTTCTTGGTTTACTCTCTTGTTTTGCTGGAGTGTGTCCTCCAGTAGTTTCCTAGGAAAGGTCCATGTGAGGTAACTATTAAAGTCCTTGCATTTTTGGAAAAGGTTTTTATCTTACCCTCTCACTTGACTGATACTTTTTCCTGTGAAGAGAATGTTAGGTTGAATGGCATTTTTCTTGCATAATTTTAAAGACTTGATCCAGGATCTTCCAGCTTCCAGTGTTACTCTGACTGTTATGATTTCTTTATTTGTATATGAATCATTTATATATGACCCGTTTATTCTTTTCTGGAAGTTTCTAAAATCTTCTCATTATTCCTGAGATACTGAAATTTCACAATAATGTGCTTTGGTGTGGTAGGTTTTATTCACTACTCTGGGCATCTGGTGGGCCCTTCCCCTCTGATGACTCACATCCTTCAGTTTGGGGACTCCTTCTTGTATTGTTCTGTGACAAATTCTCCTCGCTATTTACTGTTTCTAGAACCGCAGTTTGTTAGATGCTGGGTCTCCTGGATTAACTGCCTAACTTAAAAAATAATTTTCCCTCCTATTGTTCTTCTGTGATTTTATTCCACATTCTGGGAGATTTACTGAACTTCATCCTTTATCCTTTCTATTAAATTTTAAATTTTGCCCATCATTTATTTAATTTCTAAAAACTATTTTTTGTTCTGATTGTTCCTTTTCTGTATAGAGAATTCTGTTTTGGGGTATGGTATCTTCCCTTAACTCTCTGAAAATATTTGTTGGAGAGTTTTTTAAAGTTTTCTTCTGCTCCTCTCATCGTCTCTGTTTCCTTTAAGTATCCTTTTTGCTTTTTCTTCTGTTTGCCTGCCTGCTTTCTTGTTTGTTCTGGTCATTCTCTTTTACACCAGAAGCTTTCCTAAATTATTTGGTGACCCTTGGATGCATTTAATCACATAGCAAAAAAAGCTAATAGAAACACGAAACTCTGTGTTTATAAGCTCTGTGTTTGTCAGCTGCTAGGCTTCACTGAGGCCTGGCAAGAAGCCCCTTGAATTCCAGGGTCAGGTCTTATGTAGGGACTAGCCCATTTTTCCAGAGTAGAAACCCCCAGTCTCCTGCCTGCGGGACTTAAACCTGGCCGTCAGCCTCCTGAGCACAGGTGGAGTATCAGGACTCCCAGCTGCTCAGTACTGCACGATTTTATTTAATCCCCTCATTTTAGATCCTGCGCCTCACCCCCCAGCCTAGGCCACCAAGTCAGGAGTCTCTCTACACCAATTTCTCCAAAGAACCAATCCCTTCTCCTCCTCACAGTGGGGCTGGGAAGAGATTAGAGGACACAGGGAGGGGTGGTCCCCTGCTATGTGGGTGGGAGAGAGGGGGCTTTACCATGCCATGTGAGGACTTTCAGCCAACTCCCTTTTTCATCCCCACTTTCCCTCTGCCTCAAGGGGACCTCCTGTCTTTGAGCTTCCAGGTCTTTCGAGGGCCTTTGAGGGCGGCACACATCAACTGTCTTCTATTCAGAGGCCCTTCTGCAAGCCCTCGGGATACAGCTGATTTTGCTGCAGAGTCGCTGGCTGCGCCTCCACCTGCTTCCTCGGTGTCCAGTATTTGCTGAGCCTGCTCACCTGCTGTCATCTCCCTCCCTGTGCCCTTTGTCCTTGGAGGCTGACACCTATGTCAGGATGGAGAGGAAAGAGACGCCTGTGATCACTCCCCTCCCCTAACTGGCGGACGGTAACTCACACTCAGACGGACCCTGATGAGCGTCTCCCACCCTGAAGAGCCTGGCGTGGCTCCTCTTTTGGAACTGATTTCAGCAGTAACACTGTAGTTTCTTAAATATGCTCAATGGTGGACTTGATTTATTGAAGTTGCCAAAAGTCCTTTGGAGAAAAGGTCTTCATTAAGCAAGGTCCTTCACAGGATGTTCTATGGAAAACTGTTCTATACGTTGCTCAGAGGAAAGCAGGTTCAAGTAGGATATATTTGAAAGTGATTGCACATTTCCTTTTCTTGGGGTTTCAAAATTTAGTTTGAAAGTTCTAATAAATTATGTAACAAAGCAACCTTTTGGTTGCATTTTCTAAACCCACTGGGCCACGGATGGAGCGTTTCTGTGTAAGGCCTGCTACTGTCTTTGCATTCTGTCTTCCACAGAACATGCCAAGGGCAAGGCCGAGCTAAGTGATGAATCTGGTGACAGATTTCAGTTCTTCTCAGAACCGCCCTCTCAGCTGGCCCCCATTGCAGTGGGCTGGCACCACGGACCCCTCCTCTCTGCACTGTGGTGGTCCCCTCGCCCTTCAGAACGTGCACACACTGAGACAGAGGGACTTGCTGACCTGCCGGTTCAGACAATACCACGGATGTCAGAGGAACAAAGCCATGTGCTCCGTCTTTGTGATTTTGACATGTGCACTTTTGGGGATCTTGGGAATGTTGTTTGACACGTTGTTTCTGGGTCACAGAGAAAACACCACCTTTCATCACCAATTACTGTTTTTCTCAAATCCATGCTATTTGTGTCCAGTTTCCTTTGAAAAACCAGAACAAATGCTGAGCATTTGACTTCACTTGTCACTCAAATTCTTGGTACAGATTTTAAAAAGTCTTACCTTGTGTTCAAGCTGTCCTTCAGAACACGTGATTCGCTCTCAAAGTCACCTCTTCAGTGTCTCTGCCAGTATTGGTACTTGTGCTGAATTCACAGATCTTCCCTTCTTCATGAATCCGTCAGTGGCTGACTTTTTACTTGGATTGTCACGGACACCCTCCATGCCTTGTTTAATTTTCATGCCACACTCACTTTTGATGTCACTTCATTCCAGTCAATTCCCTTTTTTTATGTATTTAAATTTTACATGAAAATATGACTTTATAATAAACTTTGACATTCTTTGCTCCAAATAATGGTCACTTCCTTTTGAACCAATGCATAATAATACGTTCTTCTATTTTTTAAGGCTGCTACAACAAGATTAATTTAGACAATGTTGAGATTAAAAGAAGTTGCAACATACTAGAAACCACTTTGAGCCTGAATTTTTAAATTCACAAATTGAAGGTGTTGGACTAAATTTTTTTTTTTTTTTTTGTCCTTTTTTGAGACCGGCCGCACCGTGCTCAGCCGGTGAGCGCTGTGAGCGCACCGGTCATCCCTATATAGGATCCGAACCCGCGGCGGGAGCGCTGCTGCGCTCCTAGAGCCGCACTCTCCCAAGGGCGCCATGGGCTCGGCCCTTGGACTAAATTTTTTTTTTTTTTTCCTTTTTTGAGACCGGCCGCACCGTGCTCAGCCGGTGAGCGCTGTGAGCGCACCGGTCATCCCTATATAGGATCCGAACCCGTGGCGGGAGCGCTGCTGCGCTCCTAGAGCCGCACTCTCCCAAGTGCGCCATGGGCTCGGCCCTTGGACTAAATTTTTTAAGGTCTCTTTACAAACCTTTATGCTTCTGTGTGTTGCTAAGCCCCGGACTCTTCTGTTCCCATGAGTTACAGAAGAGTATTCTTAATAATTTACCTTTCATTGAATTTCTCAGAAACTTTTGAGATGCAGTTCTTTTTCAGCCTATTGCAGCTCTTTCAGTAGTAAATTCTGCTAACCTACTACCGCCAAGTTCAAGCTGGGTCCTTGGCCCAGTGCCTTGCACAGAGCTGTGGCTGCAGAAATGATGCTTGCTTGGGTTGTGATAAGTTTTTAATAGTCCAGTGTTATCCCCCAGAGGAGGACATGGTGCCCAGAGGATACAGCATTTCAACAGGTGGGAGGCCAGGAGCTTGTGTTCTGGGTACAGGAAGGAGCGAGGACAAACACAAAGATAATACTCAAGGAAAATGAGGTCAGTGGACGACTGCAGCTGAGAAGTCAGTTTGCGCAGGAGTAAAGTGGGGCAGACACTGCAGGGCCTCGAATACGTCTGCACTTGGGGAGGCTCCGGGGACGTCTGCGGGCGGGCTGGCATGGGAGCGGGGAGGCGGGAGGCAGGTGCTGGCGGGGACTAACTTCCAGGCAGAGGGACCCAGAGGGGGTGGCCTGAGGACGCTGCAGGGGGGCAGCCAAGAGCGCTGTGACCCGTGTGAAGAGGGACGAGGGAGGCAGACAGCAAGGAGACCAGCAACCCAGAGGAAAGCAGCAGGGAGGGTCGGTTTGGGGGACAACTCCAGCCTGCTTTCCACGTGCTGCACCTGAGGAAGGGGAGGTCACGGGCTCTGGAACACAAGGCCTGCTGAGCACAGGCACGTCCCCCCGTCGTGCCAGCACAGCCAGCGCCTTGGGTCACATCTGCTCTCTCCCTGCATCACCCACAGGGAGAAGTCCTGCGCTTAGCCTGCTTCCAGGACAGTCTCCTGGGCTTCCGCCCACGGCCGTCACTCACTCGCAGCTCCAGGACATTTGCGAGGGCCTCCCAGGCCCCACGGCAGTCTCCATGCAGACTTATCCTAGGGAGGCTTAGAGAGGTCAGAAACCTGAAGGATTCTTTTCTTTCTGCGATATTCTTTATGATTATGAAAATATATATTTCTTTTAAACAACTCAGACCCAGAAATCCGTACATAAAAAGTGTTAAGTCCAAACTCTTGCACATGTGAACATGTGAGGAGACATGTAAATGCATATCCAAACATGGCAGGTAAACACATATCCATACAAATATTGCAATAAAAATTGGGAACAGCCCAAACATCCAATAAGGTAAATAGATAAATTATAAATATTTATTCAATAGAATACTAGTCTTCAGTGAAAATTAATGAAGTACAATTATGTACATCAATAGGAATAAACCTTACAAACATAGCAAGCGTTCACTGAAAAAGCAAGTCAAGGATGAATACTAACAGCATTTTTATTTACATGAGATCAAAACCAGGTAAAATTGTTCAAGGATGCATATCCCCTCCCCCCGCCCCCGGGAACTTTTTCTCCTCCTGCCCTGGGACATCAGACGACAGCTCCTTCAGCCTTTGGACTCTGGGACTTGCAGCAGGGCCATACTGTTGCTCTAGCTGGTTATTGAGGTCCTCAGACTTTGACTGAGCCACTCTGCTGGTTCCTGTGGTCCTCTAGTTTGCAGAGGGCCTATGTGGGACTTCACTTTATAATCCTGAACCAATTCCCCCTAGTAAATTCCCGTATATATATAAAATATATACATATATACACACTACTGGTCCTGTCCCTGTGGAGAACTTATACCCTGTCTTTTTGTTCTTTTCAGGTCTTTGATTGATTGAATGAAGCCCCCCCACATCAGGGGAGGCAGTCCACTTTACTCAGTCTACCTATTTATTTATTTGTTTATTTATTTATTTGTTTATCTGTTTAGTCTACCAATTTAAACGGTTTTTGCCATCCAGAAACACCCCTGTCACAGACACCAGAATAATGTTTGACTAGACATCTGGGCACCCCATGGCCCAGTCGAGCTGACATATAAAATTACCCATCACATTGAGTTTCAGGCAAATTTTAATCTTCACTCTTAATTCTGCTCAAGGAGGGAGCAATGGCAGAAATAATCCAAAAGTCATTTATAAAATATTTAACCTTTGACTCTTTTTTACACTTTAGTTACAATTATGTGGGATGTTCTAGAATTTCACAATATGTTAAAGAAAACCCCAAAAAGGTCAAATGACACTAAGGAGACCCCTCCTGGGAGCAGCTATAAGGTGATTTTTGTTTCCCTCGTGTATTCTTCAACTTTCTATTCTCCCTTGCTAGGATTTCCCCTCCTCTTGGTTCAGACTTATATGAATTTTCTCCCCACCCCCAAGCCTATTAAATGATTTATTTTATAATTCTAACACATCATAGAGGCTATAAAATAATTTCAAAGTGAAAAATAATAAGTACTTTCTGCTTTAAACTTGGCTCCTGGCTACAGAGAAGAACTTGAATAGCCAGCCTTTGTTAAAATTGTTTTTATTTAAAGAATTTGTTAAAGAAAGCTAAGTATCCTCTTAGGACTCTCTCTCCTGCTTTCTGAAAGGGATTCATTCAAGAATTAACAAATAGACAAGGCAGTCACCGGCGCCTCTGCTCGTAACAAAAGGCAGCTCTGAAGACTGGAAGCATGCGGGCCTCCCAGAGGGGCCTCCCTATGGCAGAAGAGCCCAGACCTTCCTGTTGGTTCTCACCCTGGAGCTCTTTTCTCCCTAACCCATCTGCTTTTCTACATCCTTTCCTATTCAGTTTTCTTTCTTTCTTTTTAAAAAACATTTATATTGTCCTTTTAGGTGCCTGAGCGCTGAGCTTTGCATTTTGGGAGATTAAAAGCAATGAAAACATGAACCCCAAATTAAAGAATTTCAATATTTCTGGCAAACAACATTTATGTAAAATTAGAGGATAATAGAAGGCACAATATAGCCAAGCGTGAGATTATGTTTTAGAAATTTTAATTGCTACAGAAGTTTTTTTTTTTCCTTTTTGTCTTTTTTCGTGACCGGCAAACGGATCGCAACCCTCAGTGTCGCGCCCATACCGGACCGGGACCGGCAACGGGATCGCAACCCTCGGTGTTGCTCCCACACCTTGCTCAGCCAGTGAGCCACCGGTCTGTATGTGGGATCCGAACCCTCGGCAGGAGCGCCGTCGCACTCCCAAGCGGCGCACTGTAGCAGTGCGCCACTGGGCCAGCCCCAGAAATTTTTTTTAAAAATAGAAAAATGGGATCCATGTAGCCTGAAAAGGTTTTATGGAGTTGGGCTTTTAGGAGGTCTAGGATTTGGGGTGTCTTGATTCGCTGGGGGACTTGACTTGTCAAAGGCTGCTCCCCTTCTCATTTGTCTTCTACTTTCATCCTTTTTTTCATTGTCTCCTTTCTCTTTGCACATCTCCCTCAGAGACGCTGGATGTCTTGAATCATAGCTCTAAGTGGTTTGCCTGAAACCTCTTTAATGGATTGTGCTTTTGGTATTATATGTAAACTTCATCCTCAAACCCAAGGTCATGTAGATTTTCTGTTTTCTGCTAGAAGTTTTATAGTTTCATTGTATATGTAGATCTAAGATCCCCTTTGAGTTAATATTTGTGTAAGGTTTAAAATCTACATTTAGGTTCTTTCGAGGGTGGAGGTCATTATGGACAACTCATTGTTCCCATACCATTTCTTAAAAAGACTATCCTTTCTCCATTTAATTGCCTTTGTGCCTTTGTCAAAAATAAGGTGACTATATTTGTGAGTCTATTTCCTGGCCCTCTATGCTGTTCTATTGATCTGTGTCTACTCTTATACCAATACACACCATATTGATTACTGTAGTTTTATATTAAATATTGAAATCAGGCAGTACACCTGCCTCTGTCCTATATTAGTCTGTCTCCCTGTTTATGTGTTTATGAGGAATATTGCCTTTCCTCTACTTCATGTACAAGTCCATAAAATTTACAACAGTATTAGATATGATACTATGTTAAATATTTTTAAAACTGCTGTATTGAGGTATCAGCACCACATTTTCCTATTTTTTTTTTAAAGATGACCGGTAAGGGGATCCTAAACCTTGACTTGGTGGTGTCAGCACCACGCTCTCCCAAGTGAGCCATGGGCTGGCCCTTGAGGTATAATTTACATGCCACAAAGCTCACCTTTTAAAACTGTTCTACACTTAAAATAGTTTTGGGCACGTAAAGTCTTTCTTTCTCTGACATCTGTACCCATATCTTCAGCCTTCCCTCCCATCACAATGGATTACATATCTGTGCTCCTGGTCAATGCCAACCCTCCAGTGGTCTTTTTACTTAGATGGATTATGCCCTTTGTTTTATAAAATGCTGAGCACACTTTCCTCATTTGTGAATAGATATTATGATGGTTAATTTTACCTGTCAACTTGACTGGGCAAGGGATGCCCAGATAGCTAGTAAAATACTATTTCTGGGTGTGTCTGTGAGAGTGTTTCCAAAAGATGCTAGCATTTAAATCAGTAGACTGAGTGCTATGGTTTAAATGTGTCCTCCAAATTCCATGCATTGGAAACTTAAGCCTCATGTGTGTATGTTGATGGTATTTGGAGGTGGGGCCTTTGGGAGGTAATTAGGGTTAGATGAGCTCATCAGGGTGGGGCCCCCACGGTGGGATCTGTAGCTTTCTTTATAAGAGGAAGAGAGACCTGAGCTGCACGCTTGCTCCATCTCAGTATGTAATGCCTCCCGCCACATTATGATGCAGCAAGAAGGCCAATGTCATGCTTTTGGACTTCCCAGCCTCCACAAATCTCTATTCTTTATAAATTACCCAGTCTGTGGTATTCAGTTATAGCAACAGGAAACAGACTAAGACACAGTAAAGAAGATCTGCCCTCACCAGTGTGTATAGAGCAAAAAGGTGAAGGAAGGACAAACTTTCTCTCTCTTCTTGAGATGGGACATCCATCGTAACCTGTCCTTGGATATTGGAGCTCCTGATTCTTGGGCCCTCAGACTTCAGGACTTATACCAGCATCCCACTCCCCACTCCTGTTTCTCAGGTCTTCAAACTTGGACTGAATTACACCACCAGCTTCCCTGGTTCTCCAGTTTTCAGACTGAAAATTGTGGGACTTCTCAGCCTCCATAACTGCATGAACCAACTCTCATGATAAATCTCCTCTTATGTATCTACGTATGTCCTAATTGTTTCTGTTTTTCTAGAGAACCCCAGTACAGCATGTTAGGGAAGATTTTTATTTTTTAAAAAATGAAAGAACAGCTAAAATAGGATAAATCTTAATAATCTAACAATTTTTTTCAATCATAGAGGATATAAAATTAATTATAATATTTAGAAGAGTGTTTTTAATGACCAACTCCAAGGTTTAAAAAAGGGTTGCCTAGCTTTTACACATAATTTATGGCATCATAATGTTCTAATGTGATTTACAACCAACTTTATACTATCCAGAAAATCTAAATAAGACAAAATCAACAGATTTGAATTAATTTGAAATATCTAAAATCTTTAAAATCTTTAATGTAAAGGAAAATTTTCTAGAAATAAGGTTAAAATATAAACTAATTGGAAACTGTTAAAGAAGTACTTCCATAAATATGGGATACAAAATTTCTGACATGCCATTTGTGATTATGTTAATTTGCTAACCCTAAGAACTGCTTATTAACAGAAATATTTTTGTTGAGACATTTGTGGTGCAGTTTTAATGTCTTATTAAACTATCAGAAACACAAGGTGCAAATACTATATTCCAAAAACAACTTAAAATCCCCCACAATACATGCACACAGAATTTTTAATATTTTGTTACCTTGTGCTGTAGTTTGAATGTGTCCCCAGAAAGCACGTGTTGGAACCTCAATCCCCAATGCAACAGTGTTGGGAGGTGGAGCCTCATGAGAGATGTTTAGGTCATGAGGGCTCCACCCACACAAATGGAGTAATGCCCATGATAAAAGGGGTTGGGGCTGTGAGCTTGATGTCCTGCTCTCTCTCACCCTCCCTCCCCCTCCTGCCTTCTGCCCTAGGACGACGCAGCAAGAGGACCCTCACAAGATGCTTGCACCTTGATATTGGACTTCCCAGCCTCCAGAATTGTTAGAAATAAATCTCATCTTTATAAATTACCCCATCTGTTGTGCTCTGTTATAGCAATACAAAATGGACAAAGACACGGTCATAATTTGAAAAGATGTGTATTTTCAAATAATTTTACATTTTAAGAAATTATCGATCTTTTTTCAATAATACAATTGTTTCCCTATGAGAAATACAAACATTTTATTGGAAAATATGTCAAGGCACTGAGTATTTTAGACATCCTGGGACTCTTTAAAGGAAAGAAAAAAAGGAATATTCTCTAGAAAATGGGTATAGTGTAATTCCAGATATGCAGCTAAACTTGATAACTCACATCTTAGTTCTGTAAGAAATTAGTTTGTGTCCATAACTAAAGAATGATAGCACCCAACAGGTCTAATGACAAAAAGCTGGATTCTGCTGGCCAGAAGGTGACCCAGAGGAAGATATCAAATGAAGCTACAAGTGGGATAAAAGCAAACCACGCTATGTAGCAATTCTATATAGCTGTTGTGTTATTCTATGTTGTAATAACACAACCAACTTATAATTTCATCTGCAAACTCTAGAGAGCTGGACTAAATGACCACAGAATTTTCTCTTCACTCTGCATACCTGTAATTGTCCCTTTAATACCACGTGGATGTCTAACACCAAGTTCACATACGTTGGAGAGGCAGGAAAACGTAGCAGGGGGTGCATTCACTGGCAGTGATATCACACGGGAGTTCAAGTCCCTGCTCTCACATGTAACTGCTGCAAGACAGTGGGCAAGGCTTTGAGCCTTTAGCTCCCTAAAGATTAGGGAGGTGGTGTCTGCAAAGTTGCTAACATGTAATAAGCACCGGGGAAGTAGTACTAATTATTAAAGGAATAATGCTCTTTCCTTCATCATTTTCATTTTTAATAAATGAAGAAACTGAGGTTGACAAATAAATGGGCATCTGAAAAATAAATACCAGGGCCAGGCCCATAATTCAAGCCTTCTGACTCACTCTACATTCTTTCAACTGAAATTTATTGACCAACCAACTCGCCACCTCAATGATGGGCTTGCTCAGCTATCTGGCAGTGTAAAATTTAAATACACACACAGCAGCAGTTAAAATACATTTAAGTTAGTTCTGTTCATACTAATAGGTAGAGTTCAGTTTAGGAGATCTCATCAGTGAGGATGGAGTAGCCAGCAGAGGAATTTTGAGATACACAAGGACTTAAAGCTCAAATGAGCCCTCGGTCCAGGATTGCCTGCAGATCTGGACTCCTTCACTGCCCAGCAAGAAGGCTGCTGTGTTTCGGGGAAGAGTAAGGAGAAAGGAGATGAGAAAAGCTGGGATCCATTCAGCTGAGCATGAAGACTCCCACATGCCTAATCCTCTCCACTAAACTTTTCTACAATGGCCCTGGAAAATAGAAGTAGCACAGGCCTGTGTCCGAGAGAGGGATGGACACTGAGGAAAGTTAAGGGGGCGGTATGGTGTGTAGTAGGAAAATCAGAAAATCAGGGGTGGTCTTTTTGTTCTGTTACTAGCTGGGTGACGTTGAATAGTGGAAGGGTCTCAAACTCCTGAATGTTCATTCTCAAAAATAAAGATGATGATAATAATAATAATGATGATGATGCCAATGTTTTAGAGGGCGGGTACAAAAATCAAACGCATTATTGTTATGTAACAGTCATAACTTTTTTGCATCTCAGTCCCCTCATTTGTCAACTAGGAATAATAATAGTATTTACTTCATAGGGTTATTAGAGTTTAATGAGTTAATCCATATGAAGTACTCATAGCAGTGTCTGGCTCATGGTTAGCACTCAAATTATTAGGCAGATGATAACATATAACTAAAATATCCCCAAACCATCCCAATCCACTGTCTTCTACTATCATTGATGTGTCTACTGGTTTCTTGGCTTTGGCGACTGGTCTGTCATTATGAAAGGGAAAAGAGTCCCTGTTTTACCTATTTTCTTTTCTTCCTTCCTTAAGAGACAGTGACCAGAATCATTAAAAAAAGAAAAGAAAAAAAAATCTACTACAGTAATAATTTTTTAAATAGACATGTATTACTTATTTGTTAACATTTACTAAGTATTAATACTGTTCAATAATAGAGTATAAAGAAAAATACACATAGTGCTATTTAAGATTATCTGACACAGTATATTGACAATAGACATAAAAATCTAACACAGAATACTGACAATAGACATATAAAAGGGCAAGTATATGAAAGCTGGGTAACAATAAGATTGCAAATAAGACAAATACATTCAACATTACATACAGACTTTACTGCAGTGATCTAACCCATGAGTAATAATGGGATGAGGGACGTGAAAAAAAGAAGTCAATAGATTTTGAACCAAAAATTGAATGTTATTCCAAGATAATTAGCAGGAACAGAGATGTTTGACATTAAAAATAAATCAAGACTCTTTTCCTCTATCAATGTAACTCACATGGCTATAGACTTTTAAGAGTTTATCTTTCTAAAGCAGATAGTCCTTTGAGAAACCCCAAATCCTATTTTAAAACAAGTGGACAATGACGATGACTATGATACACAAATAAAGCTAAAACTAAAATGCATCTTAGAAAAATGTGAGAAGTGGCTCATCCCTAACTGGTAAAGATCAATAAAGATAAATATCATATCACGAGTGGACATTCTGTAGCCACACCACCCAGGCCTGAACTCTGGCTCTGCCACTCAACAACTGTGTGACTTTGGGAATTGCTTAACCTCTCTGTGTCTCACTTTCTCATCTGTGAATTGAGAACAATAGCAACTATTTTATGAGGCTGTCAGAAGATTAAATTAGGTAATGCATATAGAAGTCTTAGAAAATTGTCAGACACACAATGTGTGTTCAAAAGTGGTAAGCTATTTTTATTATAATAAAGTGTAACAATACTTTAAATATCCAAAATGAATACAGGACAAGGAATATGGATAAAATGAATATTCAACATAAAATGGTGAATTTCGGGAGTCAGTTTATATAAACCACCAGCCCATTAATATTGCTAAAGATGCAACTCAGCATGACCATGCCATATATTAAAATATCGTATTTCATTAAGTCTAAGCAAGACACCGTCAACTGTAGGATGTGTAACTACACATTACTTATTAATTCTATTAATTGCAAGACATACCGTATTCTAATTTCAGATAAATCAAAATGTGGAAAAAAGAGTGCATCTTAGAATTGAAGAAATTATGATATGAAAAAGCTGGAAAGTAGTCAAGAGAGTTAGACTGCAAAAGAGTTTGCTTAAAAACAAAAATGCAGACATAAACTCTAATTTCCCCACTGGCTTCTAGGGTGGGAGCTATTCTTCTGGGAGAAGAGCACTCACTTCAGGAGGGGTTAGCTTCTGGTAACTATCAATCCCTGCTTCCAGCATGCACAAGGGCACAAACTGGGGTCAGGAGCCTCCCAAGACCACATCGCCCAGGTACAAGCAGATGCCACCCAGTCACTATTGCCATTTTTTACATTATAAATATTTATAATACAATCTTAAAAGTCAAGCAGATTCTGGGTGAGTTTGATGGTCTGAGAGTTCTCTGAATAAAAAGGATTCTAAAGGAGTTGTGAAATGTTATTCTTTTCCCTATTTTTAACCTGTTCCACACTGGAAATTTGCTAAGCTTCTCACAAGTATGGAAAGAACTGGCTTATTGAAAACGACTTTCTCCTAAAACCTTTCTTCCAGTCAGGTGTTATGATTTTAACAGTCTTTCCTATCAGAAAACTGTGCACAAAATTTAAGAGATGTCAACAAAGAGAATTAACTGCTGTTTAATAAAAGCTAAGTCACCATGTTTAATAGGCTATAGACAACCCACGTCAACATCTAGGTGGCAAAAACTCCTATGTGCTCCCTGAAACGTTCCCTTCCTCCAAGACACACAGTCACACAGAATTTCCCAGCCTCCTTTGCAGCTCAGCAGGAGCCTGTGACTGAGGAAGGCCAATGGGACGTGGGTGAAAGTGCCATGGGTGCCAGGTCTGCACAATCCAAACTTCCCATGTGATCCTCCACTCCCTCTACCCTTGCGTAGAGACAGTGCAGAGGCCTCTGGAGCCTCAGAGGATGGTGGACCTACAACAATGAAGGAGCCTGGGTCCCTGAGTCTTTATGTGAACTTAGGTAATATTGAACTACTACGTGAACAAGAAACAAACTTTAAATGTACTAAGTCAGTGAGATTTGGGGATTGATGTTATGCTGGTTAACCAACCTCAGCATAATAAAGAAATTTTCACACAACACATAATGGCCCACTCATGTATAAAATACTCAGTATGGAATCCCAATCTAACATGCTTATTCTAGGTCAAACTTAATCAGAGTGGTCTTCCCAAGACAGAGAATGATAGAGATCAGTGATGGGAGGTCATTGAAAATAATAACTAAACTTACTAAAAGAAGGTTGAAAAACTGAGCTATAGATAGGGTAAGTCTCCATCTCACACTTTCTGTGATGGTCCCGATATTAAGTATTCTCATTATAATGATGTATCCCAATTTGGGGCTCAAAGAAAACATGTGCATCATGGCTAAGTTATACCTGAAAATATTTTCAATATCCTAAAGTAAAATGTAGAGGTGAACCACTTTGATTCTAGAATTACATTAATTTATAAAATGGGCATCTCCACAAAGTACTAAACAAAGTGTTTAAAGTATACAAAAGGATTTTAAAATATACCCATTTGAAACACTTTAAAATGACACTTTCGAGACGGGCTGCGGATATCCATCCCTGGGAGTTTTTAATGAAGATGCTATTACACCTTGAAAGATTCCCGGAATCACAAACAGGAAAGGTTCCAGGGGCCAGACAGGGAACAGGGTGGGTGTACAGTGAGAGGGAAGGGTGAGACCTGTAAGGAACTATGGCACAGATGTACAGTGTTGAGGCATACAACCTCACTATTTTTAAAACACTGTGTAGGATTTCTGGGAAGACTGTCCTAGTTTTGTCCCCTCATTTAGATACACTGCATTCACTCACTTTAGTATTTGTTGAGTGCCCCATTGGTGATCTAAAACCTAAGATTTGGTCGAAAAGCAATCCTGAGGTTCTCTCCCATTCTACTACACTAAGAAATGTTTTATGGTAAACAGAATGAGGACATGACAATCTAAAAAAGCCTCAACACACAAAAAGAATGAAAAAAATCCAGGTAAAAAATAGAGGGAGAAAACCACAAAGAACTCAAAAGAAAATAATTTCTTTCAAAATAAAAATGAGTTTAATTTACATTAAGTATAACCATATACAGTCTACAAAGTCTCAGAAACATAGCTAAAAAGTGTGTCAGGAACTATGATAATTTTGAAAATAACAATCAATTTTATTAGACATGTGACCAAGAAGATGCTAAAAGATATGAAATACCAGGTTATATAGAGTTTATTTACATGCTTTTGGCTAAACATTTGGAATTTTACCTAAAATTTCATAAAAGGAACACTACATTAAAACTAATTTAAATTCTACAAGTACTGAGAACAGATAAAAGCAGTAGAGGTGAGCAAATCTCTCTTCCGCAGTTGACTGGACAGCAGGATTACTGAATGGCTGGCCATATCTTCTTTACTCCTCACATTTGGTGAAGAAGCCAACTGCGAGAAGTTAACAGAATTGTCGGGAGAAATGAGAAAGCAACGTTGCTTGGGGATATGGGCAGGGTACTAAGAACTAGAGCCCTGCTTGCCTTGAAAGAAAACGAGGTAAATAAGTATAAAATATGTTAAAATTAGAAAATGATAGTGAATAATCAGGAAGATCTTAGTTATTTCAAACAGCTTCTTAATTTGAATAATATGGTTCTATATTTTTTGAAAGTATTTCATTTAGTCAAGTTCTAGTAATTCAGTTAGATATGTTATTCCATGTTTTGTTAAATCCCAGCAAAACTAAGAAAGGGCTCCTAAGACTTATGACTAGTATAAATGACTGTGGAATATACCAACACTTATAAAGCAAATGTATTTCACAGGGCCTGCAAAGCCCTACCGTTTCAGGTTTAGCCTAACTTTTTAAAATTACATATAAAAATGTTAACCTTACAAAAGACAAGAAACTTTCTTCGGGCCAGGGTCTCTGATGTGGATGGAGAGTTGTGGCACAGCAAGGTTGCTGGCTCAAGGACAGACAAGTTACTGATTGATATGTAAAGATACTGGGAAATGGTGTGGGGAGAGAGAATGTTTGCTAAGATCAAGCTTTTGTTGCTGGATTGACTTAACCTCTTGCAAATTGCATTATGGAATATCACTTTGCTTGTTTTACTGATGTTACCAGCCTCTATTGTCAAAACTTGTTAAACTATACTTAGCAAAAGCCCCATATTCTTTTCCTGTAACTTCCTGGTCTGGAGAATAAATGTGGGGCAAGAAACCCAGTTTGTGGTTAATTTCCCAAAGGAAGGAATGCCTCTCTCTAGAGGGTTCCGGGAGATTAACCCCTTTGGGACTTCTCACTGCTCAGAAGAGATGGGCTTTGAGTAATCTTTTGTGGCTCTGTCACCCAGGGTAAGAGGGGTGACAAATCCACGGGAGGCAAAGCAACAAATGACACTACAAAAAGCATATTTAACCAAAGAGAATTAAGAACTTGTGTGTTTTTTGTAAACAAATGACTGCTGATGATACCCCACAGGCAGATTCAGAGTATTTTTTGTATTCTGACACAGTACCACTGCCTTTAGTTTACAACAGTATGTAATTCATGCTTTTGCTAACTTAGGTTGGTCTTCACCCCACTTAGGTTTTTATTGACTCTTAAAGAGTCATCCTACTAATAGTTTGGATGTAATTGCTCTTCCTTCCTGACTGACCCTTTTATTCTCATAAATTCTTTATGTCCCAAAACGCCTCCCCGTGCTGGAAATTCAGGATAGTCTTCATCCTGCAGCCACTTAAGGACCCATTCAAAGAGGTTTCTGCTCCAAGCTCCAGAAAGCCCTCGTTGTGATACCTTCCACCCACAGCGAGGACCTGTGGCACAACAGACTGCTGGTGGTGTTAGCCAAGGCTGTGGTTTACTAATCATTTTACTTAAAAAGCTTTGACCCAGTAGGTGACAGCAGTAATTTCTAGCAATCATCTTAGGTGTTTCTTCCTTAACTCTATAGGTTAAAGTGGTGAGAATATAAATCCTCTAATTAATGAGACTGTTTTTCAACAGCTGGATTAAAACTAGTTGACTTTGAAAATTGATTTTTTTACATACCTTAGTTTAAGCTGGATCCTCTGAAGAGCTATCTATCTCGAGGACAGCATTTTCTTCCTAGGCATGAAAGGGTTTAAAATTATGTAAGATCTTAAATTCTCTTTCTACTTAATCAATCTCAACCAGGGATTCTCAACCTTTGTGAAGTGAGGAGCCATTAAAAACCATCCAGTGCTGGCTGCTATCTATAAATTTCAATTTCTCAATTCATTTGTGTAATGATGGCCTATGCTTAACATTCTGCGGTAGGGAAGGGTAGGGAGCAACACAACCTAGAAGTCCAAAATGCAATCGTTTCAGAGGCCCCCCCAGGGCTGCCCATGCCCCTGCCCTACCCCAAACCAGTCTCGCCGCTTGCTTCTCTTCTGCCAAGTGTCAGCATAAATGCAGAAGAGAAGCTGGGAATAAAGGAGCCCAGATATCCAGTCTCCAATGTTTACCAACGAAGTTAACTTTATTACACCTTCCCCAACTTCAAATGAGAATTTTATCAAATACGTTTCAAAAATTACTTGGCTAGGTAATTAAAATTGTTCTGACCATTATATAGCACATGTAAGTAAAATATAACATGAAGACAAATTTTCCTTTTAATATTGAAAATGTTGGTTCCATTACAAATGCTTAAATTTCTCATTGTTGGGAAGCTCATCCTTCAGCATCCAGCACTATGAAAGTTGTCTCAATTCGAAGATATCAACAGCTTCTTTTCATTTCTAATCTTCTGAGAAACAGCTGCAGTCATAGGTGGCACTACTTAGGCCAAGGTGAATGGATCTGGCTACATTAACAGAACTATCTGTGGCTTAAAGTGAAGGTAAAATGGTTTGTGAAATAAAGGACTCCAAATGAGGCAGAATCGAAGAGATTAGCAAAATCACAGCACCGATTTTCTTTTCTATCATTTTTCACCCAGCTTAAAGCAGGGTTTTGCGTATGTGAGAATCAGACTGTGCTATGTATTATAAATAGATATAGAACACACACGCACAGACGCACAGATTCAGAGGGATGATGGTGTGACTCAAAACCCCCTCTGGTTTGTCAATTTCCGTATCAGTATGAAAAAGCAAACTTTTCTAATATGTTCATGTAACAAATTGATATCCTCCTCTAAGGGGCTGGATAAATCACCTCTTAATGGCTATAGAAATGCACCGTACAGAGCTACTGAGCACTAACGCTCCCTGAAAGCACTATTTAGGCACTGGGAACTTCAGAGCCAAGTTTTCTCACAAAGACTACTTGGGAGCAGTTCAGAACACTTCTGCCAACTGCATGACTATACATTAACCTAAAAATCTTTAACCAACCTTAGACATATGACAAAACAAACATACAAGTTACTTTTTCATTTGTAATCAAACTGTGAATCATCTCTGTAGTAAATAAAAATTCATGAGTCAGAATAGCATGCAATTCTTTTATTGTTTTCTGAATCTATTTGTACACTTAATACTCTAGTATTAATTTCACAAACAGTATAAAGACTGTGCTGCAATGATACCAAGCTGCAACTACTCACCTGAAAAAGAACAAAATATTGCCTCTGAAATAATTACTAATCATACAATATTGCAAACTAATAAACACTATAAATATTAAAATGTTAACATTTCAATATATAATGTCAACAACATCCTATCATTTTTTATTTGCTTAAAACATTTGTTAAAGATCATGCAAAATAAACACTTTATGAAAATGCCAGAAACACTCAAACATCAAAGCAATGAAACACAAAAGAGCAACCATCCAGCACAATGACTGGTCAAATAAATAATCAGCATATTAATAAAAATCCATTAAGTGATAAACATTGCCAACACAGCACTGAATCTAGTTAATCTCACATCTACAATCTCATCATCTACAATCCTATCTGTGATTTAGGATAAACTGCCAGAATTAATTCTACATAAATAAGCTATGTTAAAGTGACAAAACAATTTCAATGCATGATGACAGGGTACATTTCCAGTCCATACAGTATTTAAATGTGATCTAAGAATAAATGGAAAGTATAAAGTTTTATCATCACACCAGCTTTATCTCTTCTTTATCCTTGCTTTGTTACATGTTTTTAAACTTTAAAAAAAAAAAATTATCTCCTTTCTTACAATCCTCCCCCAGAACTAACATGCTGATTTAGAACAGATGAAGCAGATAAACTTGCCCTGGTATGGAAGGCAATGATTTAGTTTTACCTGATTAAATACTTCCTTGTCTTTTGCATTTGTCACTAACCTTTTTGAAGTAATTATTTCCTCATTCACTCATTCCACAAATATTTATTAGTGCCTATTATTATCCTTCTCCCTGATTCTCCAGAGAAAGAATTCATGTTTTCTTTTTCTCATTGCTAAGCTAAGAAAGGTTGGGCGCACAAATTAAAAGAATTGCAGAACAGACCAGGGTGGCTTCTTCGGCACAGATGGATGGTGTTGGAAGCCAGGTCTGGGATTTGGAGAGAAGAACACCCAGGTAACATGGAGGTTATCAGGCTCACCCCCCACCCCCACAGCTCATAATGGCCCAAATATGCTCCTTTGGGTACTGCTGACGCACTTTCTTACCCATTTTTAAAGCCCTCTTCATTATATATTTTCTACTTAATATTTTAAACCTCTTTGATAAGCAATTTGTCTATTATATAGAACAGTGGTTTTCAATTCAGTCTCTGTGCTACTCCATAACGTGTAAAGTCTTACCTAGATTAAACCCTATAAGAGCAAACTTTGCTTCTGCTTCATCTAACATCATGTCTTCCTTGAAGTGTTTGATGACTGAATGTTCTACAAAAGGGGTCCCTAGCTTTTTATTTTCTTTGGCAAATTAAGCCCTCTAAATTTAGTAAAATATTTCTGACCTATCCTCGTACTCAGATCTTGTCTCAAAAAATTTATGATATATGTGCCAATGAAAGTTATAATAATAGTAGTGAGGTTTTAAGCTTCTAATTACAAAGACAGTAGAGGCTGGTGACCCATCACTCCTTATGCTTTCCTCTATTGCACACATCTCTTTGACCAAAGGCCTTATGGTCTACTATCTACCTACGAATGAAATGTATAAAGGTGACAAGAATGGATGAATTCAAAATTCAGGATAATTTTGTCATAAGGGTACAGTAATACTATTCTACTTTTGCTTGTTTTTCTTAAAGAATGCTTTCTCTTTCTTCCCCAAAACCTGTACTATCAGAAGAGGCTACTGCTTGGAGCTCTGCAGACTCTTTTGAGAGCCTTGTGTAACTTGAACGTTGGCTTCGCTTATGTGCCATGCTTTTCAGATTTTCATTCTGAATAGCCGTTGGGTTGGAACTGCAACCAGGCCTCAAAATGACTTGAGAATTCTCCCTAATTCCTTCCATTTCATCAAAATTTTGATTGGCTCTATTAGCTGGAGCACTGTTGTTGTTCAAAGTCACAGTACTGGGTGTTCGGTTCAGATTGTAGGCTTTTTGGCACGTAGGCCAGTTTTCTTCAGGACTGCTAGCTATCAAGCTACATTCAGAAGGGCTTTTCTTGTCTTCTGAGCAAATGGACATCCGAGCTATGATTGGATCTTGCAGGCCGCTCAAACTATGGGGTATTCCCCGTTTTCCACTGTGGCCTTCATCTTCAAGCTCTATGAGATTTGCCTTTTCAAGCTGGGAATCATCAGCTGCTTCATTGTGAAGAGAGTGATTGGGAGAACTTTCATTGGATCTCACTCCCGAATCCGATGAATCCTTTTTGTCAAGGAGGGCATCCGATAAATACTCTTTTGCCTTAATGAAGGTTCTAATTGGCTCAGCACTGTGTTCCGGAGACTTTGACGCTCTCTCTACTTTCCCTTCAGCTTTTTTATCTTTATCATCTTTGAGCAGTGGAGTATTATCTGATTCTTCTGTGCCAGATTCATCTTCATCACTTGGAAGTTTCTGATAGCGCAGTCCACTTCCCTTAAGCTTCAAATCTGTCTGGAAGAGACTTGACCTTTCTGAGGATTTCTTGCCTGGGAGAAGTTTACTGCCTGACTGATCAGATTTTTCGTCTTCTTCGGTAATAGGATCCAGGGGTGAGGCATCACTAGTGGAAACCCCTGATGATGAATAATCTATAACATCTCCCCTCTTCATTAAAAATGACTTCCTTCCATCATCTTGCTTTGGTTCACTATCCTTCCCTTTTTCTTGTTCCAGATTAGAATGAATAGAGCCCCCTGATGAACTCGGGCCCATATAATACGCACTATGTGGAGAAGATCTGCCACTAATTGTTGCAGACCCTGTACCCCCTTCTAACTGGGACATCTGAGCAATATATTCTCTGTAAGCATCTCTATACTCAGCCTGCACCTTATCGGTAAGCTTTGAGATTTCAATACTGGAATCCTGGGAATTGAGACTTGAAAGACTTGGGGTTCTGCGAGTTTGTGACTGTGAAGACAGAAAAAAAAATAATTTAAGAACTCAAATAAGCAAAAAAAAAATGGCATAATAAACATCAGCTTAGAAGATATATATGTAAGCTAACAACTTTGTCATCGAAATATCAAATTCTTTTAGAAGAATTCTACATAACAGAGTTATGACCTTTTGAATAACTCTGTTATTACAAAGCTTTACATAAATTTTAATAAATTAGTTTATTGTTTGTTAATATTAAAAAGTATAATTAAAGTTTGTATTAACAAATAATCTTAGCACTTGTTTTTATAACTTCAAACTTTTATATAAGGCAAAAGTCACCTTCATTGATAAAATATAAAAATTACTCTTGGAAGAAAGATGATGAGAGGTAATTAAATTAGATCTCAAAAACAAAACAGTCAAGTCTTCAACGTATGTCATGAAGTTTCTATCAAATTTCAATTCAGAGGAAGAAAATGTACTCAAAACATCAAAATAAATAAATAAATAAATGGAATAGAGTGTAATAAAAAAGATAAAGAAAGGATTCAAACCAATAGCACTGGAAGCCATGAGGCCAATAGCTGGGCCCTAGTAAATAGATTATCTAACAGAGAATGAAATATTTTTCAAAGTTTGATTTCCAATATCAAGTTTGGGGAGTAGAATTGCTTTAGATCCTAGAAAAGCTAAGAAATGAGGAGTACAAAGTACAGACTAGGAAAAAGAAGGGGAAATGGGAGAAAAAGAATCAAAGTTTAAGAAGGGATGAGAACAAAGGTTAAAACAAAGAAGCAGAAGCAAGGCAGAGTCTTCCTTCCTGTGGAGACAATGTCCTCACTCCTTGAGAAGGTCCCCAGTGATCGGATTCAAACCATGAGGACAGTGCCAGCCTCCAACCACTGAAGCGGCTGTTCTCAAATGCAGTGTATGCACCCCTTTTCAGGGGATCCACAAGGTCAGACTGGTTTCATAAGAATACCAAGAGGTTGTATGCCATCCGCACCCTCATTCTTACATGAGGATCCGGGGGAGTTTCCAGGGGCCACCTGATATGTGATATCATGACAGATTCAATGCAGAAGCAGAGGGGCACCTGGTGTGTTCTCTTAAGCTAGGCATTAAAGACATTTGCAAAACAATAGCATTCTCACTAAATTTTGTTTTCTTTTGGAAAAATATAGTCAATTTTCATAAAAATGTTATGTTACATACATTGTTGGTTTATTTTTAAATAAATGAATAAATAAATATTTAGAAAATTTTTCAGTTTTTATTTCTAAAATAGTAAATATTTGTAGTAAAACTTACATAAACAAAAATTCTTTGGGGTCCTCAGTAATTTTTAAGAGTGTAAAGGAATCCTGAGATTAAAGAAAAGTTTGAGAACTGCTGCATTAATGGGAAAGCCCTGAATTTCCAGGTCATGGTAGGAAATACCAAGTAGGGTAAAGCTGAAGATTAGGATTTCTTAAGAAATTTTAAAAGGAATGCTAGGGAAAAGAAAGGAACTACTGCTGTAGAGATGGAGAGACAAAAGGTTCAAGTGTGGATTTAGCTTACTGTAAAATAAGTAATTTTTATCATAAATAGTTAATACCCAATAATAAAATGGCTTCCCAACTTAAAGAAATAAGGTAGATAGTACAGAGAAAAAGATAACAACAACAAAAAATATTTTCACTACCAAACAAAACACTCTTAAAAATGGCAGACCTACCAGGGCCCCTTTGTCTACACCCTGCTCCCTTTCAGTACGGAGTTTCTTTCTAGCTACTCACTACCCTCCCTTGCTCCTTATCTGCACCCTGAGCTGTTTTTTCCCTGGTTGATTTTTCTTCTCATTCTCCCCCTACTCCTTCTCATGTGTTTCTCACATTTGTTTCTGTTTCTGCTCCTCACCTGTCCTCCTTCTTCTAAGAATATCAGCTAATTAAAAAAATTAAAAAAAAAAAAAACAAATATCCGTAAAGACCGTGGATATGTCCCGAAAAACCAAATTATGGTGCTAAAAGGGAAATCATGCAGCAAGAGTTTTCTGATAAAGACCATCATCAATGAATTTAACAAGCAAATAGCTGGTGAAAGGCTGAATTTGCTAATCTCCCTAACTAACCCAGCCCAGCTCCTATTTCTCTCCATGCCTTTTACCTATTTTCTTGTTTTTCACAGTTCTTATCAATTTCTGAAATAACCTCACTTTCCCCCTCCTGACTGTCCCTCTCCTGATGACAGCGGCTTCTGCAGTGTAGGGAGCCCAATCCTGTCCAAATGCTTGAACGCATCAAGCATTTTCCAAATGGCTGTATAAATGCAAATTAAATATTGCCCTTATTCTTCAACAATATGAAAAACGCCATTTAATAAATACCTGCCAACTTAGATTACTGTGACGTGCGGCACCTTCATCTAGACCAAGTGTGTTCAGTTCTTCAAAACTGAAGTTCAGGGTGTAGGGAGTTTGATTGGAAAGCTCGGTGTGAGGCAGTTCGTTGTGAGAAGAACGACGAGCAGAGTCCGCATGAGGAACAGAGCTGCTGGGGTTTTCATTAAGAAAACGGGGGTCTTCAGGGACCACCTGGTTTTCTGCATTTCTCATTTCTAGCACCTTAACAGAAGGAAAAAAATACCATAAATGTCTACATTGACAAATCATATTTTAGAAGCTTTAGAAATAGTTTTTAAAAACAAAACAGTATAAAGTTATTATAATGAAAATGAGAAAGCATACTTCCTGTGAGTGAATTTCTAATGAATTCAGGGCTGGGCCCAACTCCCAATGCAGCAAGCACAGTGGGGATTTATAGCCAAGGAGCGGGGAGGGACTCAGTGGACAGATAATAACTAAGGAAGCATTAAGGGTAAGGGGGATTCTGGCTAACTGACTTGACAGGACTTTTGCAGAAGGCAGGCCAGGGAGATAAGGTGGATGAGGGATTTCATCAAAGATGGAAGGTGATCATATACGTAGGGTGAGGGTTCTTTCCAAACTGCCTTAACAGGATTTTTGCTAACACTGGACAATGCAAGCCCAATACAGATGGACACTGAAGGTAGAGGCCTAGAAGGCTTGGAGAAACTTAACTAGAGTCAGGTCAAGTAGGGAGTCTTTGTCAAGAGAAAACATGGAGAACTGGCAGGTGGCCTCTTCCCCAAATTTCTGAGTGAAATGGCCAAAAAGGCAAAGGTTGTCAACTGCTTCTGTGTAAATCTCCACAGCACAGTGTTGTACATAAGGATAAAATGCATTTTTTAAAAAAAATTTTTTAAATATGGAAAAATACCAGTTTAGGCCAGTAGTTACTGATATTGGTTTTATATGATGTTGTAAATAATGCTATTATAATAAAATAATGTTATAAATGTTATAATAATGTTATAAATATCTTACTGTGCTTCTGAAAAGGTGCCAGTCTCCAAAATTCATATTCATCTCTTTCTTCAGTTCATCAATGTTACACTGAGCTAACACACGGCCATTTATGTTTGCCTGAGTAAAAATAAAAACAAATATAAAGACAAACAAAACGTGAAATATTCTGAATTACTAGCGATTAAAAAGCACACTTATATTTAGATTTAACAAAGTCATTAGAGACTGGAAAGGTTGATCTAAGAAAGGCGATTATCCCATGTAGTAATATAATAAGCTGAATTTGAATAAAAGCCCCTCCATATTTTTCCAAGTGTCTTAAGCATTTAAGTAAAACAAATCACTCTCTCAAGACTAACCCAAGAGCTAACCCTACTGTTTCAAAAACCACCTTCCCTGTCCTGAGCAACAACAAAACTTAGTTTTTCTTTTCTAATCTTAGAAAATACAAACATGAACATAAGCTGTGGGGAGGGAACAAAGACGTCTATCCTCATAAGTGTGTTGGTCGCTGACAAAGTTCTGTAAAGTGTGCCTGACGAACTTGTTTATCAGTTAGACAAGGGTACTTCAAAAAGATCATGAAAAGATTCGTATTATCTTTTACTTCCGTTTTTCATGAACTTTTTGAAGTACGCTTGCACTAGATAATTTCAGCCATAAAGAACATTCACCCACTAATTTCCCAGTCTTAAATTCACAAAAAAAAATGATCTTATCACTTTGGGGTCTCTGTAATTCTAGTTTCCCCCAAATAAGAGTCAATTGGATTTTCTCTATTAATAATAGCTTACTGATTTTATGAAATGTGAAACCCAACCCTATTAACTAGTAAAATTATGGATTACCTATGTTTAAAATCAATAGAATGTTCAGTTTCCAAGTTAATTCTGAAGAAAAAGTGTACAGAGCATCTCTGGTGGAGGACCTGCCCTAATGACACGAGGGAGCTTGCAGCTGCTATGACGGGCTGCACACAGCCAGGGACTGGGAGTGAAGAGCTGAGTAGTGGGAAGAAAGCCACTATCCTGATGGAAACAACATCGTCACGAAGGACTCACGCTAGACACCTCCCTCTTTCCTGACACAGACGAGCTGTCTACAGGAGAGAGCAGGTATGTGCATGGGAAAGCTGGTGTTTAACTGATGTTAACAGGAATGAGCAGGACCCAGCTCTGTAAGAAAACTGACTTTATCCAAAACCTTTCGACTAAACACAGACTAAGATTGGTAAAATGGTATCTAGACATGCTCATAATTCTTTTGAAAACTTCCTGCAGATGCCATTCTTATCATATGTAAATATTAGAGGCTTGTTACTACTGTTCTACTTTACCATAATACTCTTGATATAAAAAAGTATAACTCAGTGAAAATATCTACTATAACTGGGACTCAGTTAACCCTGTATGGGGGGAAACCTTCTCAATCTCAGGCATCACTGTCCAACTTCATGGTATCTACTAGAATTGCAAGAACAAGATCTCAGAAGAAATAAACTTCTGCAAATGCATCGGCCTCGCAAACCCAAACCTATGTGGTTTCATCAAACGTGACAAGATTATAAATCCTATGACATAAAATCTGTATGGCACAAAAATAAGAATTTGGGAAAAATGAAACAAGTGTGGCTTACATTGATAATTAAGTCACACAAATAAATGTTACAATTAAAGAAAACCAAACATAAAAGAGAGGCCTTCGAATGTCCTGATCCACACTAGAAAGATTATTGTTTATCTAAATGTAAAATCCCTTGGAGCTTTGTATTTCTCATTAAGGCATTTTTTTACTTATATAGGTCATTTTTAAAAAATAACATTGTAATATACCTACTTTATTTTCTTATTTCCATTTGTAACCTCAAGAGATAATAAGGCAATTTTAGGATACAAGATAGTAAGAATCATATTTTTCATTTAGAGCTTTCTCATTTCAACAGAGAACCCATCCTTAAGAAGCCGACTGTAAAATGTGCACTGTCCAGAGTCCTGTCTTCCGCACCCTCAGCCCACCTCTAGGCAGCCTGTGAATGAGTACAGCACCTTTTTGATTGTTGCACAGTACTGGGGCAGCATGCTCTGGTCCAGCCCTTCTATCTGTTTCAGTTTCTCACATACTGCATCCACATTCATTGAATTCAGTGATATCAGTGGTCCCGAGGCTGGGCCCGATCCCTAGATAAGTTGAGGAAAAATACTTGTATGAATAACATTTAATGAGACAGAGAAAAACTCATTAAGGTATACTATGAAGTAAAGTAAAACCAACAAATATATGTGTTATGGTAAAAAAAAAAAAAATGCTGTTAGGGAATAGATTTAGCTACTGTTAAACTTTAATGAGTAGCTTTTATTATCATAGATAAAGCCTGATCAAAACCACTTTTCTAGAACATTCTGTGAACAAAGCCTAGGCCAACTGCTCAAATATTTAGAACCTAACTTCAAGACCTCAAGAGAAAAGTGTGCAGCCCTTAATTAGAGGAAAAACAGGGGTTAAAAGAAAAAAAGCAACAAAGGGGAAAAATTAGTGATGCCTTATATAGGAATACAAAAGACAATTCTATAAAATAGTTTTTAAAGTGCCTACATTAAACAATTAAGCAGCTTTAAATGTTTCTACAGATGACTTTAGTAGTCTACAACAGCTAAAATTTTCAGATATTGATCATATTTTATATACAAGGAATCTAAATCTTCCCCTTTAGAATCTGTACAATAATCACGTAAATATAAAACAACAGTACTACTTCATAACAATGTGATAGTAAAGAGAATCTATTAAAATTTGTTCTCATTTGAAAGTCAAAATAATAAATAAGTCTAGTGTTTACTTAGAAGAAAAACATTTTCTGAATACGGTGACATACCGTAAAAGGATTTACCGTCAATGGGATATATCTCTCGTCAATTACAGATGTGCACAAAGAGGTCTAGATAGTTAGGACTTTAAAGTCATGGAATAAATAGCTAGTTATTGGTAGATGTGGACCGGAAACCTAACTTATCAGTTCTTACAACTTCCTATTTTCCTTGCTTCAACTGTCTGCTTTTGAAGAGGTTACAGAAAACATAATCGTAATAAAGAGAAGATAAACCAATTAATATAGAGGATAAAGATAATGTTCCAAACCATCCGTCCTATTTACCATTCAATCTAATCTTCCAATGATAAATAAAATTTATTATATCCTCAATAGTATGTAAATTTATAACATATCTTCTACTGTCTCTTTTATCATTGTCAGGACAAAAGTAGACTGTAGCATAGCCAAAAATGCCTGTTAGCCATTTGTTAAACATATTTGTAACATGAAAGCATAACATAATACTCTTTTTAGTGACTAATATATACATATGATATATATACAACATATATTTACATTTTCTATAAATACAAATATAGCTAGGGAATAAGACCATATTGAACAGTTATAATAATTTTATGACTGTTTAGGGAGTCTTAGCAAATCTATAAGTATGACACAGGCCCATAAAAGTTGGGAAATTAGTGACCTGGAATATACTGCAAACACATTTATTTATAGTTTGTTTTTAATTAAACATAAATTTTAAATATGCCATATATATTATATGGCCCAGGGTTCAATTGCTTCAAAAATATTACCAGCAAAAAAACTAGTCTTTCCTTAACTTAGTTTTCATATCTCTCTATATAGTTCTATTTTCTGCCTGGATAGGTACAGCCAATTGTACACTGTATAGCCAATATTCAGTGTTAATTATCCACTATCTACTAAGGAAATGCTTTCTATTAATGTTTAGTACCATACTTCATTTTATCTTTCTTTCTTTTTAAAACAGTTTTACTGAGGGCCAGCCCCGTGGCTCACTCGGGAGAGTGTGGCGCTGGGAGCGCCGAGGCAGTGGGTTCAGATCCTACATAGGGATGGCCAGTGCACTGGTGTGGATGACACCGTGCCAAGGGTTAAGATCCCCTTACCAGTCAAAAAAAAAAAAAACAGTTTTACTGAGATATAATTCACATGCCATACAATTTTCCCATTTAAAGTGAGCAATTCAATGATTTTTAGTATATTTACATAGTTCTGAAACCACCACCACAATTTTACGACATTTCATCGCCCCAGACAGAACCCCCTGTACCCATTAGCAGTCACTCTTCCCAACACTCACCTCCAATCCTTAGCAATCACTAATCCACTTTCTGTCTTTATAGATCTACCTATTCTAGACATTTCACGTAAATGGAATCATACAGTATGTGGCCTCTTATGCTGACTTCTTTCACTCAGTATAATGTTTTCAAGGTTCATCCAGGTTACAACATGTGTCCATTCCTTTTTAGTGCTGAATAACATTTATCTTTTAAATGATCTTTAATTCTATTTTTCAGATACTTTTATCCCTCAACCTGTCTGCTCACTCTGAATACATTTATACTTGTTTACAATTTTTTTAGTTCAAAAATCACAAAAGAGTAGTTTGATCAACAAAATAAATAATGATCACATTGGATTATAGCTCATAGATAAATATCCAAGAGTCCTTACTGATATAACTAAATAATTGAATAAGTAAGTGACTTAGGAAGAAGAGACAGCTTTTCTCTACAGAATTCCAATTAATAAATACAGAAGAGGGAAATGGAAAATTACGATTCGGCAAACACAACGATAACTGGCTGTACATCAGACCCACTGATGGATGCTACAATTAATGGGCAAAAGTATAAATAGAAACAGGGTATTTTCAGAGTTTCAAAGTAGCTCCCCCAAGATATGTATGAGTTACAAAAGGAAAAATAAAACCTCACAGCATTGAAACCTGGCAGACGCCTTTTAAACCAGTGATCAAGGTTAACGTCACCAGTGGTAGGATTTATGGACATAACAGACCCTCTAGTATGATACACTGAGAAGGGCCCAGCATCATCCCTGGGGGTTTTCTCACAATGTGTGACTTCCTTCTAATCATGCAGACGCATCACACAAACCCCAACTGACAAAATAACTGACCAGTACTCTTTGGAAGTGTTAATTAAGATCATGAAAGACAGGAAAAGACTGAGGAAATGTCCAGATCAGAGTAGACTAAGGAGAAATAACAAAATGCAACTAGATTGGACCCTGGACCAGAAAAATGACATTAGTGGAAAAACTGATGCAATTCAAATAAAGTCTGTAGTTCAGGTAACAGTACTGTACCAAAGTTAATTTCTGCTTTTGATAATTATACTATGGTTATGACAGATGTTAACATTAAGGGAATACCATTTTTGTATATTTTCTTTAGATCTGAAATTATTTTAAAGTAAAAAGTTGTTTAAAAAAATACCAAAAGAACTCTATTTCTGACTGTGCTGAAAAGGACAAGTATAATAGACCTGAACCACATTAACTCTGTCTGCCTAGGAGGAAAAATGTAAAATATTAAAGAGTATTTTATTTCCATAAAGATTCTGAGGATTCAGCAACAGAAACATGTTAATAAATATACTACTCTTTTCCTCTAAAGCAAAAAATTCCACATTACTTTCATGATCCTTTAAAACTTTTACATTTTATCAGTTACTCTAAAGAATATTTTCCCCCTCATTGGGGATTATGTAGTATCTGATACCTCTGAATGACTCTGAAAAGCCTTAAAGAAAACACAGATGCACTCATGTACATAAGATCCTTATAATTCCATTAAAACTATAGTCTGACTCTTGGTTATTCATAAGTTGGACTTTATCCTGAAAAGAGGTTATCAACTAATGAAAATTTGTTGCAATATGAATCTTTGAATAAAGGAGAAATGATAATTACCTGCCTTTTCTAAAATAATCATATATAATGAAATTATTTTGGAATCAAAAGAATCTTATAAACAAAATAATGATTTTGGGGTGGAAATCTCATAAAAAGAAGGAGGAAGTATAAAAATGATAAAGGAACAGTAAAAAGCATTTTCAATAATTCAGCAGGTAAATCCTTAATAGAAACTATATTACTTTGAGAATACACAGAATAATTCAAATGATAATACTTTAACATTTACCATGCGTTCTTACTTGAAATGTACCTGTTATAAGTCAAGAACAGACATTTCACCAAATAAACTAAAATTTATTTTTTTTTAATCTATTTTCTAATTTGGAAAATTGAGGGTAGAAAATGTTAGTTTGTTTAAACTGTTAAATATAAACCTTAAAATGCACACAAATCAGAATTTCTCCACGTAAAAATAAAGCTATCAAAACATTAAAATTACCTTGAGATAACTTTATCATTCTATATTGTAAGTAGATTAAAATTTGCTCTGAAACATTATCATCTTTGGTAAATTTATGAAATAAGTTTAAAATTGATTAGCCAGAAATGAGTGCCATGCAAAGACTGAAAGCAACTATTAAAATGAACTCAGGCAATGCAATAAGCACAGATTTATAAACAGCCCAGCACGAAGCTGCCAATGATTGCTTCTAACAGCCTAGTAAGAAAAGTGAGTAAGATTTCACTGAGAATTTCTGTACCTGTCTCTGTTTGTTAAACCCAGAGTCACACGGCTTTAAGGAAGGAATAAAACAGAATGAAGGACACAGCGTAAAGTAAAACATCAAATACACATGTGTAATATACACGGCAGCGCTTTCGTCATTCCTCTTACTTCCCCTTCGCTTTGAACAAACCAGCACAACAGCAACACAGAGCAAAGACACACTCGAACACACACACACACACACACACACACACACACACACACACACACACACACACACACACACACACACACACACACACACACACACACACACACACGCACAGTGGTTTAATTTCATTAACATGTGCTTGGTAACTTTCAAATTGTACTCTCAAAGTTTATATTTTTTCCACTACAAGAATAAATCGTGGGCCATACATTCAGGAAAACCAGGTAAATCATATCTGCTATGAAAAGTTAATATTCACACTACATAAAAGTTAAAAATTAATTTTAAGAGATTTACTAATAAGGCTTAATTACTTGGACTACCACATGATCACTTCATAAAATGAAATATGTGGCCACACTAGTTAATGTTCAGAAATACACTTTCATATTTGGGCTTTTTTTTCATTAGGTATATGGCACATAAACGCATTATAACACCATTTCAAAAGACAGCTCAAGAAATCATAAATGTAACAGAAAAAACCCTGCATACTACGATTAACATAACCATTTTAGTGATGTAGGTTTTTTTTTTTTTTTGTCTTTTGTCTTTTTCCGTGTCCGGCAATGGATCGCAACCCTCAGTGTTGCCCCCGTACCGTACCGTACCGGGGACCGGCAACGGGATCGCAACCCTCCGCGTTGCTCCCGCGCCTCGCTCAGCCAGTGAGCGGGATCCAGTCTGCATGTGGGATCCGAACCCTCGGGCGGGAGCGCCGCCGCGCTTCCCAAGCGGCGCACTATCCAGTGCGCCACCGGGCCGGCCCCAGTGATGTAGGTTTTTTAAAGACTCTAATTCAAAGCAAATAACCACTGATGTTAACTATTTTTCTGTACCTATTAGACTCGTGGCAAATATTTTTAAAATGCCTAAAATAATCTAAAGTTGACTGATATTACTGTATTAAAGTTAATTTACAACACAATTTTACTACAATAAAGGACAAGGCTTTGCTAGCCTAATGTTAGATGTCTTTCTTTTAACATACTCAATATCTAGAGTACTTCATGGGAAACTTGTTTTCTAGTTTACATTCTCAACCTTATTTTAAATAGGTTTTTTAAAAGATGTAATATATCTGTGGAGACTTGCAAAAATATTTTTTAAAAAGGAGAGTTAATAAAATTACAGTTTACTACAAGACATATAAAACACAAGAGAAAGCTATTGTTAACCAAGTTGGAAAATGGAACCTATTCTTTAAACTACTTAAGAAATAATAATTAGGTCAAAGTTGATAGATAAAGCTTAACACTACATTTTAAGGGTAATCTTTTTAAAATTACACAAGTACTAAATAATTACAGTGAACTTGACTTTGTTATTTTTTAACTTTGTATTCTAGGATTTCAATGATAACATTACTAACATCATTTCTGTGAAAATATCCCAATCAATTTACTTGAAATTTATTAACTATCTAGGAAAAAAGTTTTCTTGAAGTCTGGCACAAATACTTTCAAGCAGGAAGTGAATACAATTTTTCACTATACTTTAACAAAAGGAAAAATAGGCTAATACTTTTCCAAATTCAAACAGAATAATAAAAATCTATTTCTAAAATACTTTATAAAGTGTGAATGATTTTCAGGCTGGTCGAAGCTACTGATAGAAGTCACTGAGAACTGACGGGGAGTGCCTGTCCTGAACCTGCAACCTAAATGAAGCCTAAAACGTCTCCAATTCCTTACCCACGGCATCTTTAACTTTCGTGTCCAAGTCTTCTCCTGAACAATGAGAGACAGCATGGTTTGAACACATACTTGTTTGAAAACAGGTTATAAGTTCTAAACCAGTGGTGGAAATAAAAAGGTGAGCCCCATCGTTTTTTACTTTTAACTAGGTCACTCCACCGAGTGGATCCCATTTAATGAAAAACAAGGCCTTCATTTTTAGTACCTTTTAAAATTCAATAGTTTTCATCAATCTCTAAAGGTAAAGATAACTAACAATGCTGGAAGTCATGATCCAGTATTAACACTGCCTTTGCAATTCTGAAGTTCTTTACAACTAAACTTTGTGCTAATTCTTGCCATGCCTTTTCAACAAGGTGTAAAAGTGACCTAAATAATGCTGTCTAAAAGTATCACATAACCCTGTGGCAGAGAAGGTGGAGAAAGAATGACTTAGCAGTGCTGATACTTCCCTTTGGCAGCCTTCAACCCACAATGCTGTCAGGGCAGGACCTCATCAGTTGTGCCCATGGCTGTGTCCACCAGAAAGTGCCACGCACACGCTCAAGCGTGTGCTGAAGCCAAGCATGACTGCACGGGCATCTGCAGGTCCCAATGCTGTATCATTCAAGGAAGGATAAAAGGGTAAAGAAATGCTATATCACTCTTGCCTTTGAAAAAATGCTTTTCAATGAAACACAGTTACCGCTTTAAGTTAAAACAGATAGCAGTACTCTTAAGAGCAATCTGCAAGATAACGTAACAATATGCCACTGAGGCGACCTGGTCTGATACAGGTCCTCTGTAATGGGTCCTTCCCTGCTGGAGGGTCACAGAACGATCTGAATGCCACTATTTCCCAGTGGGAACTGGACTGAAAGAAGGAAAAGGCACCAAGTAAAATCTCCCCAGAAAGCTCTCAAAATTTTAAAGTATTTTAAGTATTCAAATAACCTAGAAATCCTTCTAAACTCTAAGAAAGCAAACCGATTGATAACTTTGGGCCTAAGGAGTGTCAACAGATAAAAAGTCTGAGTTAACCTAAACTGATTAGAGTATTTGTACACTATCCCACTACTGTATATTATTATTTAAAACAAAGTAATTTTAGTCCTGAGTCTTTAAAGCTCCATGGATTTTGGCCTCTGGGTAGTAGTGTAGTAGTAATAATAAATAATGATGATGATGATAACGATGATAATGGTAATTAATAACAAAGTACTTAATATATGCTAAGGCTGAGAAATCCTTGAATCAGACCTATGAAGTAGGTCTTTTTCCAGATGAGAAAGTTGAGAATTGGAGAGGTTAAGTAATTTGTCCATGGCACAGAGCTCATCAACAGTGTCTAACTCAAAAGACCAAATACCTGATTAAGTCAGCTCAGTATGAATAGGAGTAAAGCAGTCAGCACGGGATTGAGGAACAATGGACTGTGAGACAGGACACATGGATTCTAGTTCTAAATCTGGCACTCCCCTCCTGCGTCTCACATGTTTCATCTGTGCCATGTGAAGCTGGGCTTGAACACCGGACACTAGCATTCCGGGGGATCCTGAGGAGGCACGGCAAGTCCAAGGTGGGGGCCAGAGTTCTGCTTTCACTGGCTTTATGAACTGGACTTCTGATTAAGATTTCATTTCTAAAAAAGGCTTCTCTGCTTTAAATGTTTGAAAAACAATGGTCCTTTCTAGCCCTAACATTCTGGGGAGCATATCTTAGGTCTAGTGCTAATATTTTTTTCCAGCTTCACAAGACTTAGCAAATATTTTTTCTCTATTATAAAATTATAAGAAAAAAAGCAAGCACAGGGGCTTATATTTTAAATCCTCACCTGTGTGAAACACTTGGATAGATCTGTAATTTATTTGTTAAGTCCTTGGCTGGACTTCACAAGCGATAATCACTACAAGGTGCCCTAATACGAGAAAACCCGATTATTTTCATAAGGATCTGCTTTAAAAGGATTTATCAGAAATTCCTTGTCATAAAAAAAGACGGGACCACCTACATTTTGAAAAGACTGTAGCTGGTTAACCCTTTATGGTCTGGCTTTTTTCTTTTTTTTACACATTATCCTGTGACTGTAATGACAAGACAATTTGTCTAAAAATGTTAGTGTCATTGCTGATGTATCAATCAGCAGCTCTTGCCATCAGGTGCTGCGCACAGGCGACAGCTGAAGAAGCAGACACGGACTCACTCGGCAGCCCTGCTATCCCAGAAACACAGAGAGTTTTCTCCTAGAGGACTGGGAAGCCTTCTGAGCCATGCAGGGCTACGTACTTTTCTGTTAAGTCCTCTGTGTTGGTCAGGCTAAAGTCCCTGACAATGTTCCCATGCACAGATTCTTCACATTTCCACCACTGCTTTCAATTTTAGCTTACTTTTACTAGTGTTCGACAAAGCAAAGTTTGCATGCTACTGTCATTGTTAATTTCTTAAAAGCAGAGGAAGCTTGGTAAGCATCTATTATTCACTACCAAGAAACTACCTTTTAATGTTAAAAGAACAGCAAATAATATGGTTATTTTACTAAAAAAGCACCTTTGCTCTTTGTTAAGGGGCTTCCAATCACCTCAGGAACTGCATTATTTCCCCTTTCCTAAAAACTTATTTCAAAATCTGCTAATGCTCCTTCACTGGTCCCTGAAAGAAAACTACAAACGCCTCTTAATAAAAAGTGTTTATCTACATTCTTGAGCATGGAAATAGCTACCATTTTAGTATGTCTGTGTCATTAAGGCCATCGAATTCTTCACAGTATCTGATTTTCATCAAAAATTTGCTGAGGAACTTTAGCTCAGAGAATTGTACTGCATGCATGAATCTATGTATTAAAGGCTCTCTGACTAATCTAAAAGTCATTCTTGCATACAGTGGTGATGATCCATGGATTAAAGATTCCCTAGGCATCCAAATGGAATTATTGTGGTTTATTGCGCCTATCATTTGTGGATAATTGAAGTCACTCAAACACTTCAGCTGAAACGTTAATGACTTAAAAAGAATCATCAACCCCTCAATGAAAACACTAAAATGGTTCTCTTTTTCTCTCTCACTAACATTAACTCAAAGGAAATTAAAGTTAAAAAACTACTGCCTACTCAAATGCATGTTTTAAGTTACAAATTATGGTTAAACTTAGGATGCAATATTTCAACACATTAACTCTAATAGCCATGCCACATTTCAGCAAAGCTTCAGATTAAATTGATCATATTTACATGGGTATAACATAGTCTGCAAATAAAACGACAGAAGTTAAAATACAAACTGGGTCCCTAAATTTACACTGATTGACTAAATGAAGATTTTAAGACTCATCACAAACTTATTTCCTAAGTACAAAGTCTTGAACACCATTTATACAAAGTGACTTCCTCTACAAGTTTTTTCTTAAGGGTAATGGCAAAAAAAAAAAAAAAAAGGTTTAAATAATTCCCTTTACATGCTGAACTAGCTCGGTGCTTATCTAGAAATTTTACTTTAATAAATGCACAGATAAAGAGCAGTACCACACAAACACTTCACTAACTGTGGACACCTAGATTAAGAATAACTTATTAAAAATGCATTTTTGGTCTTTACCATCTAGCTCATAATGTCTTTTTATAGTCTCAAGGGTGATTTTGAATAATTTCAAAAATATTCTACATATGTAGTTCCATCTACAGGCTTAACAAAAACAGTCAAAGGTGAAAATAGAGCTCAACAGTTAAGGAGCAAATACCACCAACCGAACACTCCTGATTGGTGTGGAAAAGCCTTTCTGTATTGGAGAATTAAAAAGACACTATCCTATCCCATGACATTGGAAAAGGGGAAAAGGAGGAGGAAATAAAGGGTAAAGTTAAACATTAGCTTTTAAATGAATTCATGGACTATCATGATTAGTACTCAACTACTCTACTCTAGCTGCCCACCACACCACAAATGCAGAGTTAGTGAACTGCCATCATCACGATTAGGACAGTCGTTACTGGGCAGAAGCGATGAGATCTACTGTTCCACACCACAAGACTACTCCGTTACCCTCGAGGAGTCTGTGGGTGAAGAAAGCCCCTCAGCAGCATCCTCCTTGATAACTTCCTAACGACAAAACAAGAGAGTGCGGGTGAAAAGGTGAAGGAAGGAGCCAAACCATGAAGATGAATGAACATGATGTTAAAAATAGTAACAGGCAACACTGAAACACTTTGTGATTAGAGGATCCCTTCACAACATTTTAAAATTTAAGTAGCAGTATAAGTTCTACAGCTTTCTACCTCCTGATTTATAAAAATATATTAACAGGGAGATTTTTTGTTTAATTGTTAAACTAACTTTATCATCATGAACCCCTCATATTTTAGGTACAAATGTATTTTGGTTTAGATTAATAACTAGACTCAATAGTACATTTGAATTATTTCCCTTACCCTGTTTAATTTCTGACATTTTTCTGAAATGTTCCTCTTTCATACATCCTCTATTTTTTATATCATACTGCTAACATACATACACAGATACACTATATGTATGTCCTTTAAGAAGACATTAGAGATCAGCAAATGTAAAGATTTAGTTTTTAAAAGTTTAGTAACAAACACTATATTACAAGCCAGAAATCTCTGGTTGTAAACAGCTCAACATTTAATCACTGAGACTGCTAGTCATTTTCCTTCCATACATATTTATCAGAAATGAAAACAAAATACATTTTATGTTAGTAATAGCTTTTGTTTCTTAAAACTATTTATAAAATAAGTTGCACTCTTTTACCACAGAAAGGAAATAAACAAACTTCTAATGCTATCTCTGCTTATTATTAGTTTAATATTTTAGTTATTCTATTATATACTTACTAGGCCATTGTTCTGATCTCTGGGCAAAGTCGTTTTTACTGATGGACGTGAGATGAGATGTTGGGAACCGCCAGGGTAGTACCTTGGCGTGTAAAGGTATGGGGCAAAGAATGGCTATGGAAAAACACGTAACAAAAAAAGGGGGTAAACAATTACAGAAATCAAAGTATAAGAGATTTATCAAATGAAACTAACCAATAAAATACAACTCCAAAATTTTTAATGCAAGTGAGAAAACAAAAGGAAAAAAAGGCTCACTCATATTTCCATAAGATACCAAACCCAAACTTAAGATGTTTTACTCACATTTTTATATTGTTCATGTACTATAGGATTTTTTTTAAAAAGCAACTAAAGTTTTGTGCCTTGTAATTTGACACGAGTTTCTCTTTTGAGAAACCAGTTTGCAGGCTTACCATGTGTCAGGTTCTAAGTGATTTACAAATATTAAAAAAAAAGCAAACTGGAGTTTACTCTATACCTTACATAAATAAGCGTATTTAAAAATAAAAAGAAAAGTGGGGAATTTACTGTTTACATGAGATTTATAACTACAGCATTTCTTTGTAACCAGCTTCATATAAACAGGAGATTCCAGATTATATGGGCTAACCATAAAGATTTAAATTCATTAAGCTTCATTATAGTGAAGTAACATCTTCCCCCACCTTTTTTGCTCCTGCTAGTTTAAGAGAATTATTCTGCCTTTAACTTTAAGAATAAAACCTTAAGTACTACAGCAAAAAATAAATAGACCTAAAAAAAAAAAAGAAAGAAAATTTTAAATGTTTTAACAATAATAACATACTATTAAAGCATTATCACATTGTTGTTATTCATGAAATTAGCAGACATAAGATCTCAGCCTAGATGGTAATTTTTTTTTTTTTTTAAATAAGCTTCTGGTTCCAAAACTTCAACTGTTACCAATTGAGCCATTTTATATAAATTCCAGATTTTAAGACTTGTAAATGAAAACCTGCAATTCACACTGTCTGCCACACAGCTGAATTCTACAAGGACGGAGCACACTATAAAATGCTGTCCTTCCACCTTGTGTCCTTATCCGAGGAGAATAAAACAGCATTCCTAGAGCCTCTCTGAATGGTGCACCTAATTACAAATATGGCCAACATTTTTCAAAAACTGAAAATTTAATTTAATTTCTAGAATTCCTTCTTTGCCACATTTATTCTAAACTTCTCTTTCTTCCAGCTCCTATGAAATGCATTTGGGCTGGCAGTTGGCATTTCTGAATACTAGCCCCTATGTTTTCTTGAATTAGTCTAAAGAAGGAGACAACAAAAATAAGAAACTGCAGTGGATCTTACAGCTGGGCCTTCCACACTTGACTGGGTCTGACACCACTGCGACTCAACTGTGCCTTCATCTTTTCATCTAGAAAATGGTCATTTTATATTAAGTAAACAATTGTACTTGACTTAATATAATTTGAATTAAAACTCTAAAAACAGACTATAGTGCTATTAGTTGGCAATATCATCAGAGTCCTACAAGCAGTCTTTTCTTGCTCACATTTTTAATATAAAATATATTAAGAATAGGTTTACTGAACTACTGTAGGGATTTAAGTTTATCATTGTTTTAAATGCACATGTAAAGTGTTAAACAAGATATAACAGAGAAGCAGATTCCTCTAGTGCATACTATAGTCACTGTTGACCCTGTGGAGTTCACTTTCTTATCAAGAAAATAAATAAAAGCAAAAAGCAGCTCTAAAAGTCAGACTCTCTTGAGATCTAGAACATGTTAAAATTCAAAATCTTTTGATTCTAAAAAATCATATATTTTCTATCAAACTTTACAGTTTTGCTATTTTAAAGCCAAAGTAGTTTCAAAACAGTAACAGAATTCATAAGCAGAAAGTTTTGAGATTTCCCTGCAACAAACTCTTAGAAGTAAAGGTGCCTCCGCCTCCTTACCCTGTTGTAGAACGGATGCTGGGGGCCCGTCATGCCACTGTAGTAGCTGCTATGAGGCTGTGGCGACACAACCCCACCTGTGAACGGCCCATTGAAGGAGGTGGAGGAAGAACAGACAGACGGGGGCTGACTGTACCCAGACGGTGCCCTGGGAGCCGCTTCATGGAGCGGGAGCGGGGGGTATGCCAGCCCTCCCATGCTGATCTGCTCCCTAGCAGCACGAACATCTGCAAAATCCAATCAGACATTACAAATAGGTCCAATCACCCCATCCTTCTTTGGTTACTAGACAAAAACAGGATTTTTCACTCTTGCCAGGGATTCCAACTGGATTAAAGAGGTAGACAGGAAATTTTGAGTACATCACAGACCTTTTAGTGAGAAAAGCCCAACCACTTTGCATCAAAGCTTTTCTCACCATTTGAAAACTTACCAACATCTGGATTCTTCTCTTCAGTTACCAGAACTATTCATTCTTCTCTGGATTTTTAAGGATTTATTTGTGATACCTAACAATTCTTATGATTCATAAAGTGTTACCAAGTATTAATAACTCATACTTGTCTAGTATTAATACATACAACATTAGCTAAAACTGTGGGTTTGCAAGTTATGAGACTCATCCACCTCGGAACAACAGATTCCATAACCACAAAATATACCAGCCTTATAACAGGTACCTAAAAAAAATGTAGGAGTAGTTTAAGGCGATCTCATTACAATTTCAGGAAAACTCAAAGGTGGGCCAATAGAGCCAAATCACACAAAAGATACTGTTTCAATAAAGAGTGTATATATGTGCATGTGTACATAGTGGTACCTCAAATACTTAGTTTAGTCCAAAACCTTAATGTCACTATCCTCAAGTTCCAGTCCATAAATTTAAGTTAAAATTTAAAAAGTAATATAAAGATTTTCTTATTCCTCTGGATAGAAATCCCTATTAAGAAGAAAGGAAAATTACAATGGATTGACATCTTAAAGTCATGACTGTATGTTTAAAAAAATCTGATTCTAAAGTTCCAAAGTAAGGATGTGGGGGCAGGGGGGTTTGGAGTTATAATAACATGAGTTTAAAAAACAGCATTTTCTTAACATGCGCAAAAGGATGTCAAGATTCTGGGCCGGCCTGGTGGTGCACTGCTACAGGGCGCCACTTGGGAGTGCGATGGCGCTCCCGCCGAGGGTTCGGATCCCACATACAGACCGGTTCCCGCTCACTGGCTGAGCGAGGTGTGGGGGCAACACCGAGGGCTGCGATCCCGTTGCCGGTCCCGGTCCAGTACGGGCGCAACACTGAGGGTTGCGATCCGTTGCCGGACACGAAAAAAGACAAAAAGGAAAAAAAAAAAAAGGATGTCAAGATTCCTAATCCTTAATTTTATTAATTCTCCTGTGTAGTGCTTGGTTCAATATTTCTTGGTTTCACGGAGCAGGAGAAACTTACATAGCTAAGTTAGAAACAGAAAAATTTTTGAAAACTTTAGAGAAGAAAATTAATTTTACTATTAATACCCACCTGCGATAATTTCCCGTAGTTTGGGATCTAGGTTTACAGTGCATGGCAAAAAGGTTTTTACATCTCGAGCCACAAGAACTGGAGTCCTTGAAGACAAAAATACTTCAAAATTTCTTATATCTCCATCGATTTCCAGCAGTGGTTCAACATCTTTAGTTGTTGGAATATTTTTTGATATTCTTCAAACAAGAAATAAGAAGAAAATGTCGTTGATGGCACTGTGACAAAGGCAAAGTCTGCACAAAACTTAAAATTTGTTACTTATACAAACAAATAATGCATTATACACCACATTATAAAAAAGTGATAATTACAAAGTTACTAAGGTAACAATGAATGACATCAAAATTATAATGCCTTTGGCTACAGGCAGGATTTGGGCTGGGGAAACAGGAAGGAAAGTAACATATATGAGGGGTTTTCAAAAAAAGTTCATGGAATGATTTGTATTATCTTTTAATTCTTAAACGTCCATGAACTTTTTGAAGTACCCTTGTGTATCAGGTGCACCACATGCTAATGGTTACCTCTCATGAAGCCATTAATAAGTTACCACTTTACTTATGAGGACAGTGGGCCTGAAATAGATTAAATAGCCCAAAGCCACATACCCAGGAAAGAGAATGTGACTGGTTCTGAAAACCATGTTTTTTTATAGAATACCATGGTTCTTCCCTTAGCAAAGAAAAGAATGTTTTTTTTTTTCCTTTTTGTCTTTTTTCGTGACCGGCAATGGGATCGCAACCCTCGGTGTCGCACCCGCACCGCGCTCAACCAGTGAGCGGACCGGCCTCTATATGGGATCTGAACCCTCGGCGGGAGCGCCGCCACACTCCCAAGCGCTGCACTCTACCGAGTGCGCCACCGGGCCAGCCCAAGAAAAGAACTTTTAAATAAATTACACAAGCCAGGACAGAAACGGAGTGGAACGCGCCAGACCGGCCCAACTCTGCGAGCTCTGTGAGTCACCCCCAGCCCAGCCCCACTTGCGGGGCGAAGCCCGACTGCTCCCCGCCCGCCTGGCTCCCGCCTACCACACCAGGATAGGCACCCACAACAGAGCTGCCTCCATTTTCTTGGGTGGGGGTGGAGACGGCCGGCTTAAAGCAGGCAGGCCAGCCATCTCAGCTTGGCGCGGCTCCTCACTGAGACGTGCCATTTGCTTACCTCGACGCGGGGCACCCCGGG